>NW_017670546.1:67272-205080 GCF_001879085.1 Nicotiana attenuata
TTTTTTGAAAGCAAAGTTAAAGAAACTTCGAGAAGGCGTTTAAAAACTCATGGCAAGCATGGATCTAAGGTAAATCTGAAAGAAGTAGAAAAGGTCTTAGAGATTAGGGTTTCAGAAGAACCCAAAAGCAATTAGAAAGGCCTTGAAAGTTACCGATCTAACCAGGAGAGTCAAAGGCCTGACTCGAATGGCCATGGCTGGCCGGAGAAAGGTCAGGGATGATCGGAGAAAGGTCATCGAGCAAGGACTGGACCAAATCCCTTTAAAGTCTGGTCATGTGACCACAGAACCAAACACATAGAATCCATTGGAGGCCGGTATACGTCTCAGATGACCCCCGGAAGGCCATGGATTAGGGTGGCGGCGGCTAGGCTTCAGGTGAGGTTTCAAAGAGAATTGAGAGAAGAGGGATTCAGAGTCGGCGGGGGGTAACAAATGAAAGGGTTTGGGGGGTAGTTCAGGATTAATTAAGGCAAGGTGTAATAGTGGCCGTTGATCTGAATGATCAACGACCTAGATTAGAAGGGGTAGGTGGGTCGGTTTAATGAAATTGGGTTTAGGCCGGTTTAATTTGCAATTGGGACAGGGTTCAATTGGGGTCAGAATTGGGTTATAATTGAAATGAAATTGGGCCATTATATTTCCCCTATTTAATTTATAAAAAATAATAAACTAATTTCTGGAAATAAATTAAAGGTACTAAAATAATTTATGACACATAATTAATTATTTAAAAATACCGGACTTACTTTTATGAATATAAACGCAGTTAAATCTTAAAAGAGGCTAATATTGCAATTATATGCAATTTAGCTTTAAAAATACTAAATAAATTTGTAAAAATGTGCAAAAATTCCCTTGGCTATTTTAGTATAAATGTAAAAGTGCAATAAGTGAATCACCAAAATGATAATTTTGGAAACAATAATTGGATTTTTATGGATAAAATAGGAGAATATATATATTTAAAAATCTTTTAAAATTAAGGAAAAGTAATGAAACACTTGGATATACTTATATATACATACATATGCCATTTTGAAGTTATTTTGCATATTGAAAAAATATATAGGGAAAATTGGGTGTCAACAGCTGCTCCTCTTTACCCGGGAATGATGAAAGAGTTTTCGGGTAAAGATATGATGGCCAATTTTGACCGAGCGAAACGTTGTGGGAGAGGTTCAAGCCGCACCCTCGCTTCTGAGCTGCCTACATATCCCTGGTTTTACAGGAATTAGGCCATATGTAGTTCAGAATCCGTCGGTGGAGTATGTCGAGGTGTATTTTCCAAGAACGGACGCAATATTTTGGGATGGTCGAGAGAGTGGCTTACTGGAATGGTCAGGTTCGATGTGGCTGCGGTCACTAGAGCGGGCTCCTACCGGGACGACCGTTGCATGCCGGTTTTACCTGCAACTAGAAACAATACAAGTGTATATTGTGCATAAAATTAGACATGATACAAGTTCCCGTTGGACCATGAATGTTGTCTTCAGACGGTTAGGATGACGTCCTTAGACCATGACGTCCTGGGCCATGAAGCGTGTAATAAAGGATTCGCAGGCTATGAAATGATGCTCTCGGGCTATGAAAATGATGCCTCCGAACCATGATGCCTTTGAATAATGATATGGAAAAGATTGAAAGGGATCCTCAGTCAATGACATGGTGTTCTCGGGTTATGAGGATGGTGCCTCCGAACGATGACGCCTTTGGATAAGTTGGCGATATTTCAGCCCATGAAGGATGCAGTAGCATGTGGCGATCTTTCAGCCGTGCAATGTGGCGATCCTTCAGCCGTGCAATGTGGCGATCTTTCAGTCGTGCAATGCGGTATGAGGCGATCTTTCAGCCATGCAGATGCAGTATGAGGCGATCTTTCAGCCATACAGATGCAGTATGAGGCGATCTTTTAGCCATGCAGATGCAATATGAGGCGATCTTTCAGCCATACAGATGCAGTATGAGGCAATCTTTCAGCCATGCAGATGCAGTATGTGGCGATCTTTCAGCCATGCAGATGCAGTATGAGGCGATCTTTCAGCCATGCAGATGCAGTATGAGGCGATCTTTCAGCCATGCAGATGTAGATGGAGACAACGTTTAGTCTCGAAAGGCAGAATGGTAGCCTTATGCAATGCAGAAATGCAGATGGAGACAGTGTTTAGTCTCGGAAGGCAGAACGGTAGCCTTATGCAAGAAACAAAACGGCAAATTGTAACGGAGCTTTCTTAGCTGATAGCGGATTGCGATATTGTGACTGCTGGGGACATTGTGACACACAGAATGTCGCTGATGTGTATGGATAGAAAATGTGGGTAAGTGCAATGGTCTTAAGAGTTGTATTCCTGAACAATGTTTGTTTCGTGAATATATAGTATGTTTGATGATTTCGCAATCCAAGTGCCTGCATCCAAAGAAAAATCGTGAGTTTTAAAAAAAAGGGAAGGTTAGTTCGTATCCCTGCTGGATTTGCTTGACTTGTGGCTTCGATCTGGTGATACTGTATGTATCACTGGGGTAGTGTTGCTAAACGAAGCAGTTTTAAAAACAAACATGCATGATTTTGTAAATTATGACGTAAATGTATAATTAAAATAGTCTTTAGATGAACCGACGACTGTGACACAATTCAGGACATTGCAACCTCTCTTGCTACGGAATTTTGAGGGTCCTCCTCAAAATTCTACCCCAGTTTGATGGGTTAACGTTTTTGACTGTTGCTCGTGCGGCGATCGGCTGAAATTACTTCGGAATTTTGAGGGTCCTCCTCAAAATTCTGCCCCAATTTCCAATTTCGGGGGGAAATGAAAATTTTATTGAATTGTGACCGAACCCATAGGGCTGCCTACGTATCCCCTCTCAAATGGGAATCAGGTCAGGCGTAGTTCAATTACATCATGCAGGGAAAATATAAAGATTACACATAGTAGCGCTTGACTGCATCTGAATTAATCGACTTTGGCCAAACTTCTCCATCCATTTCTGCAAGTATGAGGGCTCCTCCTGTCAGAACCCGGTGAACCATGTACGGACCTTGCCAGTTGGGAGAGAACTTCCCTTTGACTTCATCTTGATGCAGAAAATTTTTCTTTAACACCAGCTGTCCCGGTGTGAACTGTCTTGGCTTGACCCTTTTGTTGAAGGCTTTGGACATTCTGTTCTGATAGAGTTGACCATGGCAAACTGCGTTCATCCTCTTTCCGTCTATAAGAGCTAGTTGCTCATAACGACTTTTCACCCATTCTGCGTCGTCGAGCTCAGCTTCCTGTTCAACATGGGCATAGTAAGCTGGCTGATTATGAATTTTCACTGGAATGGGATCAATGAAATTGTTATCGGGATGCTGTATCATGGATGACAGGGTAGCCAGTGCATCGGCGAATTCATTCTGGATTCTGGGAACATGTCGGAATTCTGTCTTTGTGAACCTCTTTCTCAATTCCTGTACATGATGCATATACGAGAGTATCTTGGAATTCTTAGTTGCCCATTCCTCTCGTACCTAATGTATGAGTAAATCTGAATCTCCAATTATTAGCAGCTCTTGAATGTTCATTTCAATGGCCATTTTTAGCCCTAAGATGCAAGCTTCGTATTCTGCCATGTTGTTGGTGTAGGGAAACCTGAGCTTGGCGGACACTGGATAATGCTGACCGGTTACTGATACCAAAACTGCTCCTATGCCAACTCCTTTGAAGTTTGCTGCTCCATCGAAGAACATTCTCCAATCATCATAGGACTCTGCAATATCTTCTCCTACGAATGATACCTCTTCATCAGGAAAATACGTTTTCAGAGGTTTATATTCTCCATCCACGGGATTCTCAGCGATGTGATCTGCCAGTGCCTGTCCCTTGACCGCTTTCTGAGTTACGTAGACAATGTCGAACTCACTCAACAGGATTTGCCACTTGGCTAGCTTGCCAGTGGGTATGGGCTTCTGAAAGATGTATTTTAAAGGATCCATCCTTGATATGAGATATGTAGCATATGCACAGAAGTAATGCCTTAGCTTCTGAGCCACCCAAGTCAAAGCACAGCAGGTGCGCTCCAAAAGAGAATACCGAGCCTCGTACGGGGTGAACTTCTTGCTGAGATAATAGATGGCCTGTTCCTTTCTTCCTGTTTCATCATGTTGCCCAGAACGCAACCGAAAGCTCCGTCCAATACCGCAAGGTAGAGTAATAGGGGTCCACCTGGCTCAGGCGGGACCAAGACTGGTGGTGTTGACAGGTACTCCTTGATTTTGTCGAAGGCCTTTTAACAGTCGTCGGTCCATTTGGTAGCGGCGTCCTTCTTCAACATCTTCAAAATTGGCTCGCAGATGACTGTGGACTGCGCTATGAACCGGCTGATGTAGTTGAGTCTTCCCAAGAAACTCATCACGCCCTTCTTGTTCTTTGGCGGTGGTAGTTCTTGAATGGCTTTGACTTTTGATGGATCCAGTTCTATTCCCCGGCGACTCACAATAAACCCCAGCAATTTTCCAGCGGTTACCCTAAATGCGCATTTTGCGGGATTCAGTTTCAGGTTGTACCTCCGCAATCTATTGAAGAACTTACTCAAATCTTCCATATGATCACGTGGCCTTCTTGGACTTGATGATAGCATCATCCACATATACCTCTATCTCCTTGTGTATCATGTCATAGAAAAATGGCAGTCATGGCCCTCATGTAGGTGGCCCCTACATTCTTCAGGCCGAACGACATCATTTTGTAACAATACATTCCCCACGGCGTAATGAAAGACGTTTTCTCAGCATCTTCCTCATCCATCCAGATCTGATGGTAACCGGCGAAACAATCCACGAATGACTGCAGTTCATGCTTGGCGTAATTGTCAATCAGGATGTGTATGTTCGGCAGAGGGAAGTCGTCTTTCGGACGGACCCGGTTGAGATCCCGGTAGTCAACACAGACTCTGACCTTCCCATCCTTCTTTGGCACTAGCACTATGTTGGCTAACCATGTCGGGTATTCTACTACCCTGAGAACCTTAGCTTTGACTTGCTTAGTGACTTCTTCCTTGATTTTCAAACTCATATCAGGCTTGAATTTTCTGAGCTTTTGTTTTACCAGCGGACATGTCAGATCGGTTGGCAGTTTGTGAGCTACATAGACGTACTCAGACCAGTCATATGACCAGGCGAATATGTCCTCATATTCCCTTAGAAATTCTATGTATTGTCCCTTTTCTGACGGCGATAAGTGAACGCTGATTCGTGTTTCCTTGACGTTTTCTGCATCTCCCAGGTTAACAATTTATGTCTCGTCCATGTTGGACCTAGGTCTGTTCTCAAAGTTCTCTACTTCTTCGACAATCTCCTCTGGTATGTCATATTCTTCTGGATCAATGTCTGCTTGTTGCGTTGTCTCATTGCATGTCACAGTCATTGGTTCATTAAGATAAGTAATAGTAATGCTGTATAAGTAAAGTAATGAGAGAAAAATAATAATGAGTGTTGATTCATAAGAAAGTCAAAATACTTTGATAAATTCCATAACTATTTTGAACATTGAAGATCTTATTGCGGGAATAAAAATGCGAAAAGAAAATTAGCTAGTAAAAAAAATAGTGCATGATGCTTGTTTTAGCCTTGCTACCCCGAGGCTCGTCGGGCTCTGGTTGTCCTGATAGTCAAGTTATTGAGGCGTGCTCCTCTGCTTACAGCCTGTATGGAAGGGCCTTCCTCCTCCTCCCTCTCAAGGATAACACATCAATCCATATCATTGTCCTCTAAAAACAAGTTTTTCACTGCTGCGAGCGCCTCTTCTTCGTTCGTCCCATAGACGATGTCAGCCTGTTGGAAGGTCTGCCCTAAGTGCGGTAGCGGCTGCTCCAGTGGGTAGTAAGGACCAAGCCATGGCGGCGACCAGGTGTTGAACTCTTCCCAAGTGTATTCGTATCCCAAGCCGAAAGTGGTGCCATGCTTCTTGAGTGTTATGGGTTTAGCTATTCCTTGGAGGTTTTTGCCGAGTCCTTTGCCAGGCTCGTACCAACTCCAATTCAATATACTCTCGATCTTGTTATCCCACCACTTGTCATTGTCGACAGCATTGACCCGCTCGATGTGGTGGTAGGTCTCTCCGCCTAGCTTTCTTATCCCTCCGATCGCTGGAATGGTCTGACGACTATATATGGGGTTGCTACCGTCGCCGTGAATGATCACCTCCTAGTGTCCATTCGAATTTTACCGCCTGGTGCAGTGTTGATGCTATGGCCCCAGCAGCGTGAATCCATGGCCGTCCTGACAGCAAGTTGTAGGATGCGGGCACATCTATTACTTGAAAATCAACATCGAACCGGGTTGGTCCCATCTGCAGACATAAGCTAATCTCACCGATGGTGGACCTCTGAGACCCATCAAAGGCTTTCACGTTGATTGCTCCTTCTTTTATCTCGTGCAGCCCTTTGCCCAACTTCTTGAGTGTTACCAGGGGACAGATGTTAAGGCTGGAACCTCCGTCGACCAGGATCCTGGTGATGAAGTAGTCCTCGCATTGCACGGTGATGTGCAGGGCTCTGTTGTTACCCAACCCTTCAGGTGGCAGCTTATCCTCATAGAAGGTGATTTTATGGCTCTCTAATACCTGTCCCACCATATTAGCCATTTCTCCGCCAGTGATATTGCTTGGCACGTAGGCTTCACTCAGCACCTTTAGCATAGCATTTTTGTGTGTCTTGGAATTCTGCAGCAATGAGAGGATAGATATCTGCGTTGGTGTATTGTTTAGCTGGTCGATGACCGAATACTCCTTGGCCTGTATCTTCATCCAAAGGTCATTTGGACCTGTTTCATTGATGAGTGGTCGGTTGGAAGCTTGTTACTAGACTCAGCTAAGTGTTCCGGGGTATAGACTCTTCCAGTCCTTGTCATACCCTGTGCTGCAATAGTCTCTTCGAACCTGACTTTGCCTTACCTCCTAGCCTCGGCTGTATAATCCAGGGTATAGCTTTTGTGTGGAATGACGGCATGATAGACATCGCCACTGGGATTGGTGCGGCCACCTTTACTTCGAACGGGACATGCTCTTTGGGTGGCAAAACTGCAACATCAAATGGTGTTGGTGCCTTTGCTGATGACGCTGCTTCAAACTCAAGAGGGATAGACACATCTACCTCAGTGACCTCAGATGGTTGGATCTGGACTATGATGGGATTGAGAGTAACTGCTGGCTTCTTTGGATCATCGCCCTATGTGATCAACCCGATGGATCCCTCGGGATCCCAATCATCTTCCACTTCAATCATGTGAATACCCCTGTCCTTATGGTCCGGCAGAGGGTTGTTGCGGACATTTTGTGCAGGTTACTTTGCGACAATAACCTTATTATCGATCAGAGACTGGATCTTGTCTTTCAAGGAACGACATTCGTCGATGGTGTGCCCTTTCATGCCGGAGTGGTATGCACAGTATTTGTTTGGGTTAACCCACTGAGAAGGGTGCTCAGGGGTTGTAGCAGGGATAAGTGTGACATAACCGGCGGCTTTGAATCTCTCATATAGTTGGTCGATGGGTTCAGCAATGGTTGTATATTGTTTGGGAGGCCTGCGGTCAAAATTTGATCGGGGTTTAGGGAAGTTCTAATGGGCAGGAGGTGAATGATAGTGAGATGGTTGAGCATTGTAAGTTTGGTAGACATGTGCAGGTTGGGCATATCTGGGCAAAGCAGGCTAATATATGGGCGGCGAAGATGGTTGATAGGCGGGTGGTGAGGGTGCTTGGTAGTTTGGAGTGGGCTGATATATGAGTGGAGGTGTTGGGTAGGTTTGGTACTTGATAGGAGATTTGGTCCTTTGTGCAACCATCACGACTCCTACGTCCATCTTTTTGGACACACCACCGGACTGCAAGGCCTTATTTGTAGATTGTAAGGCCTCGAAGTTTGTAACCATACCGCTCTTAATGACTTCTTCAATTCGATCCCCCAGTTTGATAATGTCAGAAAATTTGTGGCTCTCCATCATCATTAGTCGTTCATAGTATTGCGGGTCTTGGGCCCGGACAAAGAATTTGTTCATCTGTTCCTCCTTTAAGGTAGGTCTGACCGTAGCAGCTTCGGACCTCCAGTGAGTAGCATACTCGCGAAATGTTTCTGTAGGCTTCTTCTTTAGATTCTAAATATAGAACACATCCGGCGCATTCTCTGTGTTAAACCTAAACCTGTCCATGAAGTCGGACGCAATGCCTACCCAGCTTGACCATTTCTTTGGATCCTGGCTGATGTACCAAGACAACGCATCTCCTTTTAGGCTCCTCATGAACAGCTTCATGCGGATTCTCTCGTCTTTCCCTACCCCAACCAGCTTGTCACAATACGTCCTCAAATGGACCCTTGGATCGCCTGTACCATCAAACATCTCGAACTTCGGAGGTTTGTACCCCTCGGGCAGTTCGACATCGGGCTGTATGCAGAGATCTTCATATTTCAGCCCCTCAATTCCCTTGTTTCCTTCAACGCCCTGTATCCAGCTAGTCAATTTCTTAAGTTCTTCAGCCAGGTTCCTGATGAGCAAGTCTTTATCATCAGATTCGGGTGTGCCTGAGATGGGTTGGGCGGAGAGTGGAATGGTCTCCACATAGATGGGGATGTTATAGTAGGTGTGAAAGTGGTCATTTGTGGAGTTTTGGAGTTCTGGGAGAAGTAATGGGGTGTTGTTTGAGTTATGGCAGGTGTTGCATTGGGTTTTTGGCGGAACGGCATGAGGAGTGGGATGATTCTGTTGCTTCGGGATGTTTTGAGGTGGTGTAGGGTTTTGAGTATTGGGAAAGGTGATATCTGGGGTGCTGAGCGAGAATGACAAGCTTGCCAGATTCCGAACCTGGTCGAGCTCTTCCTGGAACTTCAGCAATTTCTGTTCAAGCTGGGATACATTTTCCTGAGTACCATGACCATTAGTGACCTCTACCCGTTCAGTTGAATTCTCCTTTCTGACGTTGTTCAAATCTTCCATCTTGCCTTTGTTCTTGTTTTTGATAGGACTAAGAGGAGGAGTGGGTGGAGGGCCCCTGGATCTCGTGGAATAGGATGATGTTGCCAGAGTGCACGAACTAACCTTTGGGGAAGGGGAATAACAAAACAAAAATAAAACAAAAAGGTAACCAAGTTAGTGAGGATTATAGGAAGTATTGCAATATTTAAACACATAGTGCGGGAATGTAAATCGTGTCCTAATTTGGGGACCTCTTTGTGCCCGAGGTAGGCCTAGCGACAAGTTGATTTGGAGAACTTAGAATGCTTAATGCTTCATTTTATTGATAAAAAATAGACGAATCCCAAAACGACATTAAATAAACAAGAAATGAAATCACTAATGGCCATTGGCCTTATTACATTTTATAAAGCGGAAAGATAAACTCCTATCTATTTGGTCCCAGAAGGACCCTCCCCAGATTCGGCATCCTTTGCTCCGTCGAACAGCTTTCCCAACTCGCGAAGTCCCAGCAATAGGTAGGCCCTGGCCAGATATCCGCCTTCGGTTCCTTCAGCATTTTGGCAATCTTCGACCCTCTTGAGAAACTTTCTCTCCAACTCCACTATGCCTCGCTCCAAGTATCCCAGTCGCTTGTTGGCACTGACAGCCATGTCCTTCCATTCCTCAATTAGCTTTTGGTTGGACTCTTGTATCTCGCGGTGCTCGCTTTCGTACTCCCGGATTCTCTTGCGTAATTGGTTGTATTTGACCTGTGCCTCGGCCCTTCCATCTATAATCCTGTGACCTCGAGCAAACCCTGGCTGGCCCAGACCATCATGGTTGTCTTCCAACCAACCTGAGTAGAAAGGAGCGCAACCAGCATGATACCTGTCTGGCTCGATGGTATCTCTCCCCATTATGATCTTGCAGTGCCACATATGTTGTGCCTGGCACTTGTAAGGACTATCATCCTCTTGGAAGTCAGCTCGGAAATGACTCATCTTGTCGACCCTGGGTATAACCTGCTTCCTACCAGCTTGCCTCATAACCCGAAGCGGGACGTAAGGGTGTGTCCCCCTGAGACCAATCAATATTAGGAAAGGTGCGTCTCTTGATCGGGCAATGAATTCCTCCGTTGGAAACCATTCGAACATCCACTGAATTTGTTCCTCGGTTAAATTATCAAATAGTTCGACCCATCCTTTAGCATCCTCTGGCTGAGCAAACATATCGGGGATATAATTCATTCGCTTTGGGTGATGGAAAGCGATGTGATCATCCCAGTCCCTACGCCGGATTTTTTGTCGATATTCGCCTCTCTGGAGATGTTCCATGAGCCAGAGTTGGAGTTATAGATTGCAACCTTCAAAGTGTTTTGCTCCTCGCTGACACTCTCCAAAAGCTCGGTATATGTCTGCGATAAATCATGGGTACAATGCCGAACGCCTGCCCATCAATCCCTTCCATTAGGGTTTTGGTTACCATATCCAGCCTGGTGTGGATCCTTGATTTCTTCATTGGTAACACGACCAGCCCCAGGAAACAGAACATGAAGACGAAAACTCTGCGATGGATGTGTCCCAAAGATGTGATGGCAAATTCGCCAGAGTAGGTACGGTAAGATTTGTTGTGAACGTACCTTTCATACAAGTAATCAAAAGGAATGTATGAATCCTTCAAGCACGTTAACTCTGGATTCTTCTTCAAACCCATCATTTTAAGGAAGCCCCTACCTTTGCGGTTCTCAGGCATTAGCAAACCCGAAATTTCCCACACCAAACCGGCCATTCCTCCTATTTCCTCTAGCAAGGGTGTCATTTCGATGTCCCCAAAGCGGAACACAGCCCTTTCACAATCCCAAAATAGTGTGGCAGCTTCTATGATCTTGTTATTGGGTTGGATCTCCAGGAGGGAAGGTAGATTTCCTAGATATTTTCGGATGAGAGTTTGATCACTAGAGTGAAGATCATTCCACCAGCTTAGCAGTCTTGGGTGGATGTTGGTAACCATGCCGAATCTGGGGATTTTTTGCCTCATTATCTGCAAAACAGAAGGGTTAGCCCCTACCCCCACCAGACTCGACTATTTAACATCAACAATTAACATTAGGCATTTAGTTCTCCAAATAAATGCGCAGAACGTGATGATGTCCGTTTGGGTTTAGGGAAACCCAGTGGACTTTGGACAGGGCTATCTTAAAGGATCATTATATGGACAACATAACTGACCCGGCTAGGTTTGACCATGATGCATGCACAGTTTAAAAGGGTTTCTATGAGGTTTTAGACTGGTACCCTTGAGCGGACAACTCAAGGAGGGAAGGCACGGAACCGTCGACTACACCGTTGATCGACTGATTTTACCGCAAATATGCCTTTTTGAATTTAAGGGGTAATGATATAGGAAGAGCGCAACCACTGATTATAAGCGTTGCTATAGTATTTGTTTTGGCACGAGTGGAGTAAGATGTTGAGCATGATTATGCAATAATTAAAAAGAAATCATGTTGACATGTATTTGCACATTAAGGAAGCGATAAATACAGCAGTTTCATAATTTAAAGCAATAAAGGAAAGAAAACAAGGGAGACATGTTAGTTTTGTTTTTAAAGAAGAAATTAAATGCTAGAGGAAATTAAACAGATAATTGCGCATAGAGAGAGGTACAAATTCACAAGAATAACCTGAAATGGTAAAAGCCTAAAAATCCCAAGCAGAGTCGCCATGCTGTCGCGCCCCCTTTTTTCCCTCTTCGCATCGGGAGAATCGGGTTTGTGGCATTTGTGGTATAGGGAAACTCGTTCCTTTTGGGAACTGGGTTTTGCATTTGAAAAGTCGTCACCTAATGATTTATGGTGCATTAGGACACCTACAAGGTTCACTTCTGAATCTGTTTGATAACAAGAGATAGGGTAAGGGCTTGAACTTATCCTAAGGGGAAGGTGTTAGGCACCCCTCAGGATCCACTAGTATGGTTCCCGGCCAGATAGTTCTTTGTGAATTTGGTGCAATTAACATATGAACAAATAAGGCTCAAATAAGAGGGGATTTTAATGCATAAATATTTGAAAGTAAAACAAAGTTAGAAAGAGCAATTATTAAAAGGCTGATTTTTGACAAGAAGTTATAATGCTTTAAAGGAAAAGAAAGAGAGGGGAGGCGGGGGTCCTAGGTTTATTTAATATGTGGATCACATCAATGCAATACCCGGTAATCACTCCTCAAAAGAGGGGCTACACGTGGTATTAGCGCACCGGTCATCATATCCATATCTACCCTTCCCACCCCGTTAAGGTACTAAAGCGCGGATTGGTCTCGACCACTATTGCATGCTATTACCCGTCCCATTCCTATCAGTCCCGGAGGCACTTAGGACTACTAGTCCTAAAGGGGAGGAATATTAGGCTAACTTTGAGGTTTCAAAGGTGAAAAAGCTAAGGCGACATACAAAACACACAAGACAGCACATTAAAAAGGAAGCACGTAAACACTGAAGGCTCATGTATACCTCCTCAAGCAAAGTAACCAAAATAGCATGACTCAAACAACAATCAAGGTCTGAATCAAAAAATACCAAGGCAGGGGGATTATTGATGTTACGCCCCGCAATATTACGTCAATATTACGTCCCGCAGTATTACATTACGATTGATGTTACGTCCTGCGGTATTAAGTTACGACAGTGTTGCACCCTGTAGTATTACATTACGGTGATGTTACGCTTCGCAGTAATAAGTTACGACGATGTTGCACCCTGCAGTATTTTACGTTGAATTTGTCGTAAGGTAATTGACATCAGTCCAAGGAAAAGATTATTTGGGGATTATAAGGATTATGCTATTTCAAAAATGATTAGTAAATTCGTGAAGGCAAGAGGGGAAGCAAGTCGAAGAAAATGAATTTCGTTGAAGTTTGGCATATTGGGATAATACGGGCCGAACGTTAATACCCTATATTTATGGACTAGCACCATACAAGGCACCATGTGACCGTGTTAGTAAGGTGTATAAGGTATGTGAAAAGTGAGAAATATTTTAAGTAAGTGGGAATAATTCTCAATTTTGCGGGTAATTGATTAATTATCGGGTACTGGGACATTACCTAATTAATCCAACTATTTGGATAAGTATAAGTCCAAAACGTGACNCGGATCCTAGATTTTGCTAGTTTGAGGTAGACTGTTTTAGTTATAATAGTGAAGTACGACGTTTTTGGTTGAGGTTCATTTCTTTCTTAATCTGATATAGTTCGCTCCTTATTCCCTGAATGTGCTTTGTTAGTATTCAGTTTGTTTATACCCCATTGCATTTGATAAGTGTTCAGATTTGAGTAATTCATATCAGTTAATCTCCAAGCTACTGCTATATACTTGATTGCTTTGGCGCATTTTGAGAATTCTGCTGGCTTCATCGGGTTCACGAGATCTTTGAAATGTTCAGTTCTTGTTCTTTGAAATTATAGGAATTGTGCCTATTGATCTTGAGAAATAGGAAAAAAATAATGTTAAGTACTCATTACCTAGCACTGTTGTAACTAGCTCAAGGGTGTGGATGAGAAAAATTTAATATTGCACTCACAATCAAGAGAAAAGAACGGCCTCCTCCTTCAGTGATTTCACAAAATCGGCCATTCCCTAATAATTCCTTTAAGTCTTAGCACCTCATCCCTTTCCTTTTCTTAATGGACCTCAATTTGAACATTCTTGGATATGCAAAAAGATTTGGAGGAATTTTTGAAAACATTGTTTGCTGATGCTTTTAGAAAGGCAGAAGAGACACTGAACCTCATTGGCAACTCAAATTTATTATTGGAAGGTATTGTTTTTGACGCTATGAAGAATGGTATATCCTCTTCTGTGCTATACCGTTGTGAAGCTATAGAGTCTATACATGACTTGGGGTTAAGTTCGCGTTCTTGTCTTAATAGAAATTAAAAATTACATCGTGATTGTGTATACGTTCGCGTAACATAATTACGGTTCTAAAAACTAATTCAGAGTATGTGTTCGCGCAACTTCGATCAAACCTTTCTTAATAATAAATTTGTTATTAGTATAATCTTCTTTAATTAAGTGTAGTGTGCCATCCATAATTAAATCACATATGGCCCTCGTATTAATTTCTTATGACTTAGATATAAAATGACAAATGTTCGTAGTTTGCTTTTGGCACGTTTAATATACTATCGTGGTTGTGGACACGTTCGCGTGACATGATTACGATTTCTAAAAATAAAACCGGAGTATGCGTTCGCGCAACTTCGGCCAGATTTTCTTAATAATAATAAAGCGTTATTAATTGTGGACACGTTCGCGTGGCATGATTTTTGACGCGCCAAACAAATGGGTATAAGTACTCGTAACCCGTGTCAAGATAATTTTCTCGATTAAAAGCGGTGAAAGAAGTAAATGCACATAGGTTCTAAATCAGTAATTAAACAATTTTAATAAGCCAAGTAGGATCAAAGCGATCGTGCTAGAACCACGGAACTCGGGAGTGCCTAACACCTTCTCCCGGGTTAACAAAATTCCTTACCCGAATTTTTGATTCGCAGACTGTATACAGAGTCAAACCCTTTTCCTCGATTCGGGACTTGAACCGTTGACTTGGGACACCATAAATTATCCCAAGTGGCGACTCTGAACTCTTTAAATAAATCCCGTTTCGATTGTCCTTTAATTGGAAAAACTCCTTTATTATATCTCTTCCTGGGATGTAGTGAAAGAAAAAGGAGGTGTGACAATGGTGGGTGTGGAAGTGGTCATTTGTGGAGTTTTGGAGTTTTGGGAGAAGTAACGGGGTGTTCTTTGAGATATGGCAGGTATTGCATTGGGTCTTTGGTGGAATAGTATGAGGAGCGGGATGATTTTGTTGATTCGGGATGTTTTGAGGTAGTGTAGGGTTTTGAGTGTTGGGAAAGGTGATATCTAGGGTGCTAAGCGAGAATGACAAGCTTGCCAGATTCCGAACCTGTTCGAGCTCTTCCTGGAACTTCAACAATTTCTGTTCAAGCTGGGATACATTTTCCTTAGGAACCTGAGTACCATGACCATTAGTGACCTCTACCCATTCAGTTGAATTCTCCTTTCTGACGCTGTTCAAATTTTCCATCTTGCCCTTGTTCTTGTTTTTGATAGGACTAAGAGGATGAGTGGGTGGAGGGCCCCTGGATCTCGTGGAATAGGATGATGTTGCCAGAGTGCACGAACTAACCTTTAGGGGAGGGGAATAAAACAAAAGTAAAAACAAAAAAAGGTAACCAAGTTAGTGAGAATCATAAAAAGTATTGCAATATTTAAACACGTAGTGAAGGAGTGTAAGGCGTGTCCTAATTTGGGAGCCTCGTTGTGCCCGAGGTAGGCCTAGCGACAAGTTGATTTGGAGAACTTGGAATGCTAAATGCCTCATTTTATTGATAAAAAATAGACGAATCCCAAAATGACACTAAATAAGCAGGAAATAAAATCACTAATGGCCATTGGCCTTATTACATTTTATAAAGCGAAAAAGATAAACTCCTATCTGTTTGGTCCCAGAAGGACCTTCCCCAGATTCGGCATCCTTGGCTCCGTCGAACAGCTTCCCCAGCTCGCGAAGTCCCAGCAATAGATAGGCCCTGGCTAGATATCCGCCTTCGGTTCCTTCAGATTTTGGCAGTCTTCGACCCTCCTGAGAAACTTTCTTTCTAACTCCACTATGCCTCGCTCCAAGTATCCCAGTCACTTGTTGGCACTGACAGCCATGTCCTTCCATTCTTCAATTAACTTCTGGTTAGATTCTTGTATCTTGTGGTGCTCGCTTTCGTACTCCCGGATTCTCTTGCGTAATTGGTTATATTTGTCCTATGCCTCGGCCCTTTCATCTATAATCCTGTGACCTCGAGCAAACCCTGGCTGGCCCAGACCATCATGGTTGTCTTCCAACCAACCTAAGTAGAAAGGAGCGCAACCAGCATGATACCTGTCTGGATCGATGGTATCTCTCCCCATTATGATCTTGCAGTGCCACATATATTGTGCTTGGCACTTGTAAGGACTATCACCCTCTTGGAAGTCAGCTCTGAAATGACTCATCTTGTCGACCCTGGGTATAACCTGCTTCCTACCAGCTTGCCTCATAACCCGAAGTGGGACGTAAGGGTGTGTCCCCCTGAGACCAATCAATATTAGGAAAGGTGCGTCCCTTGATCGGGCAATGAATTCCTCCGTTGGAAACCATTCGAACATCCACTGAATTTGCTCCTCGGTTAAATTATCAAATAGTTCGACCCATCCTTTAGCATCCTCTGGCTGAGCAAACATGTCGGGGATGTAATTCATTCGCTTTGGGTGATGGAAAGCGATGTGATCATCCCAATCCCTACGCCGGATTTCTTGTCGATATTCACCTCTCTGGAGATGTTCCATGAGCCAGAGTTGGAGTAATAGATTGCAACTTTCAAAGTGTTTTGCTCCTCGCTGACACTTCTCCAAAGCTCGGTATATGTCTGCGATAATCATGGGTACAATGCTGAACGCCTTCCCATCAATCCCTTCCATTAGGGTTTTGGTTACCATAGCCAGCCTGGTGCGGATCCTTGCTTTCTTTATTAGAAACACGACCAGCCCCAGGAAACAGAACATGAAGACGAAAACTCTGCGATGGATGTGTCCCAAAGATGTGATGGCAAATTTTCCAGAATAGGTACGGTAAGATTTGCTGTGACCGTACCTTTCATACAAGTAATCAAAAGGAATGTATGAATCCTTCAAGCATGTTAACTCTGGATTCTTCTTCAAACCCATCATTTTAAGGAAGCCCCTACCTTTGCGGTTCTCAGGCATTAGCAGACCCGGAGTTTCCCACACCAAACCGGCCAATCCTCCTATTTCCTCTAGCAAGGGTGTCATTTTGATGTCCCCAAAGCGGAACACAGCCCTTTCACAATCCCAAAACAGTGTGGAAGCTTCTATGATCTTGTTATTGGGTTGGATCTCCAGGAGGGAAGGTAGATTTCCTAGATATTTTCGGACGAGAGTTTGATCACTAGAGTGAAGATCTTTCCACCAGCTTAACAGTCTTGGGTGGATGTTGGTAACCATGCCGAATCTGAGGATTTCGTGCCTCATGTCTGCAAAACAGAAGGGTTAGACCCTACCCCTACCAGACTCGACTATTTAACATCAACAATTAACATAGGCATTTAGTTCTCCAAATAAATGCACAGAATGTGATGATGTTCGTTTGGGTTTAGGGAAACCCAGTGGACTTTGGACAGGGCTATCTTAAAGGATCATTATGTGGACGACATAACTGACCCGACTAGGTTTGACCATGATGCATGCACAATTTAAACAGAGTAAGGTTTCTATGGGGTTTTAGACTGGTACCCTTGAGCGGACAACTCAATGGGGGAAGGCACGGATCCGTCGACTACACCGTTGATCGACTGGTTTTACCGCAAATATGCCTTGTCGAATTTATGGGGTAATGATATAGGAAGAGCGTCACCACTCATTATAAGCGTTGCTATAGAATTTGTTTGCCACGAGTGGAGTATGATGTTGAGCATGATTATGCAATAATTAAAAAGTATGTTGTCATGTATTTGCACGTTAAGAAAGCAATAAATACATCAGTTTATAATTTAAAGCGGTAATAAATAAAAGAAACGAAGAAGATAAGTCAGTTTTGCCTTGTAAAAGAAATTAAATGCTTAAAGGAATTTAAACAAGTAATTGCATGTAAAGGGAAGGTACAAATTCACAAAAACAATCTAAAATGGTAAAAGCCTAACATCCCCAACAGAGTCGCCATGCTGCCGAGCCCCCTTTTTTCCCTCTTTGCATCGGGAGAATCGGGTTTATGACATTTGGGTATAGGACAACTCGTTCCTTTTGGGAACTGGGTTTTGCATTTTTTGAAGAGTCGCCACCTAATGATTTATGGTGCATTAGGACACCTACAAGGTTCACTTCTAAGTTTGTTTGATAACCAGAGATAGGGTAAGGGCTTGAAATTATCCTAAGGGGAAGGTGTTAGGCACCCCTCAGGATCCACTAGTGTGGTTCCCGGCCAGATTGTTCTTTGTGAATTTGGTGCACTTAACATGTAAGCAGATAAGGCTCAAGTAAGAGGGGATTTTAATACACAAACGCTTGGAAGTAAAATAGAGCAATCATTAAAAAGCTGATTTTTTGAAAAGAGGCCATAATGCTTTAAAGGCAAAGAAAGAGAGGGGAGGGGGTCCTAGGTTTATTTATAATATGGATCACATCAATGCAATACCTGGTAGTCACTCCTCAAAAGAGGGGCTACACGTGGTATTAGCGCACCGGTCATCATATCCATATCTACCCTTCCCACCCCGTTAAGGTACTAAAGCGCGGATTGGTCTCGACCACTATTGCATGCTATTACCCGTCCCATTCCTATCAGTCCCGGAAGCACTTAAGACTACTAATCCTAAAGGGGAGGGATATTAGGCTGACTTTGAGGTTTCAAAGGTGAAAAAGCTAAGGCGACATACAAAACACATAGGACAACACGTTAAAAGGGAAAGCACGTAAACACTGAAGGCTCATGTATACCACCTCAAGCAAAGCAACCAAATAGCATGACTCAAACAACAATCAAAGGTCTGAATCTAAAAATACTAATGTAAAAGGGGAGTTTAAGTTGTTGAAGCAGACCAATTTATTACATAACTCAGATAAGAAGTCCGAATCAGGCCTGCCTGCATTTCTATTACAATTACAACTCTTTATTTTAACGTGTATTATTTCCAGTTATATCCCTTTTTATGACTTTTAGTGAAAATTATTTTAGGGCTATTTTGGTCTATCAACATTGTATTCGTGTTTTTATAATAATATAGATATAGATATAGATAGATAGATAGATAGATAGATAGATAGATAGATAGATTTAAGAGACGAATTGATTGCGCAAAACTTTCAGTATATACAAGTTAACCACTATAATTAGAAAAGCTAGCACTACAAACTTGTTCGCTACATCTTATCTTAGATGTTATTCTCATTAATTAGCTGACACTTCTTTATCTATTGTATCCTTTCACTTTGAGTAGTTACACTTGTTTACCCTTTAAAATGAGTAAAAATTAAATTTGTTCGCGGTTTAAAGGATATGTGATTTAATTTAATAAGAATGATATAAGAACAACCAATAATTAAATTAAAGATAGATAAAACGATCAAACTAAACGCAATAGAACAATTAAGCTTGGCTTTGAATTGAACACTGAGATTGGCTCCGATCGAGCCCTCGATATGGGCTCGGTCTGTAACTAAAGAAAAGGAGTGTCGCGCCCCCTTTTTTCCCTCTTCGCATCGGGAGAATCGGGTTTATGACATTTGGGTATAGGGCAACTCATTCCTTTTGGGAACTGGGTTTTGCATTTGAAGAGTCGCCACCTAATTATTTATGGTGCATTAGGACACCTACAAGGTTCACTACTAAGTTGTTTGATAACCAGAGATAGGGTAAGGGCTTGAAATTATCCTAAGGGGAAGGTGTTAGGCACCCCTCGGGATCCACTAGTGTGGTTCCCGGCCAGATTGTTCTTTGTGAATTTGGTGCACTTAACATGTAAGCAGATAAGGCTCAAGTAAGAGGGGATTTTAATACACAAACGCTTGGAAGTAAAACAGAGCAATCATTAAAAAGCTGATTTTTTGAAAAGAGGCCATAATGCTTTAAAGGCAAAGAAAGAGAGGGGAGGGGGTCCTAGGTTTATTTATAATATGGATCACATCAATGCAATACCTGGTAATCACTCCTCAAAAGAGGGGCTACACATGGTATTAGCGCACCGGTCATCATATCCATATCTACCATTCCCACCCCGTTAAGGTACTAAAGCGCGGATTGGTTTCGACCACTATTGCATGCTATTACCCGTCCCATTCCTATCAGTCCCGGAGGCACTTAGGACTACTAATCCTAAAGGGGTGGGATATTAGGCTGACTTTGAGGTTTCAAAGGTGAAAAAGCTAAGGCGACATACAAAACACATAGGACAACACGTTAAAAGGGAAAGCACGTAAACATTGAAGGCTCATGTATACCTCCTCAAGCAAAGCAACCAAATAGCATGACTCAAACAACAATCAAAGGTCTGAATCAAAAAATACTAGTGCAAAAGGGGAGTTTAAGTTGTTGAAGCAGACCAATTTATTACATAACTCAGATAAGAAGTCCGAATCAGGCCTGCCTGCTGGTTGTAGCAATTACTAGTTAACATAAACGAGCTCCATTTTTATTTGTTGTTTTTACTTAAGGCTTGCCTAAGTGTTTGGGGAGAGATCTTATGAACATAGTATCTATTACTGATTCAGAGTGTTGCAAAGCAGTAGCAAATTTAAAACGAGCGACTCGAGATCCTATAGGCATGCTTGCTAAACCGTGTTAATAAAAGGAGGGTAAGTTGTTTAAAACTTGTTCAGAACAGTATGAGTTAAGCTGATTACAAGCTAAACTTGTTTCAGATTTTATAGGCGATGATATCCATTATTCCTGACTTTAATGCCTATGGACATGATATCTACGCGAAATGGAAACAAGCAGGATTTTACTTGGGAATTCCTATAGGCATGATCTCTATAAAATACTGATTTTAACATTATGAACATGATATCTGCTTATAGCCGTTTAGATCCTAGAGCATGGTGCCTAAGTGGTAACAAACGTGCAGAATTTCAAACAAGTCCTATAGGCAAGTTATATAGGTGTAAAGTTGAACATGCAGAATTTGAAATGAATCCTATAGACATGGTGTCTAAATGCAGAATTGAACACGCAGGATTTAAACCAGTCCTATAGACATGCTTTCTAAATGCAGAGTTGAATCATTCAGAACACAAATCCTATGGGCATGTTTTCTACCCTTGAGCATGCATAATTACCCATCCCATTTCCACTAGCCAACCCCGAGTATTTATTATAAATTATTACAGACCAGTTGCTGAATTACATCAAGAAAAATAAAAAAAAAATAGGAAAATACAACCATAGGAAGCCTGATTCTGACTTCCTCTCTGAGTTATGGAACAAAACGCCTCAAATACCACTTGTTTCAAAGCCTTTCTCAGACCTGGGTGTGTCAGAGTTGCCTAAAGGTCTTAAGGGACCCCGGGCAGTGCTTACACCCAGGTTCATAGAACCAGATAGAGATGAGTGCAGTGTGGAAGGGCCAGCCCTTATGTGTCCAAGTTCAGAGGGAGCTCATGGATCCCAAGGCAAGGTTCACACAAGAGGGGCAGAACTTAAGTATAAGAATATAGTGGAAGTGCAGGAATAGAGATTTAAAAACTGAGGGGAGAAAGGAAGGGGTAAGGGATGATGGGAAAACAATAATAGTAAAGCACAGAGTTCATAATTTCATACAAAGGGGTCAGGGGTTTGGGAATATATTGCAAAGAGCATATACCCTTAGGCAGGGATCAGATTTGGGCATGCACATCAATAGAAGGTGCTGGCATGCCTATAAACCAATCAGAACACACAACATATAGAAGGGACATGGAGGTTATGATCCCAGGGGGATCAGGTTTGGGTAATGCACAACAATGTCCAACCGCTGTCGTGCCCCAAACCAACCACAGATACCAAACACCTTGGGGATGGGGGTTTAGGATTCATAAGCCATAATCAGTGACTGATAGAATTCATAAGAAAGCATTAATTCAGAATAGAAAGGGGCAGATTGCAGCATGCTTAACAATGGAACTTGATTAAATACAAATAGGAAACAAACAATGGTACAGGAAATAGTAAAGAAACATGTTGTTGTTGATGCTGAAAATTAGTTAGAACATACCAGTAAAGAAGCAAATGTAGAGAAAAAGTAAGCAAGCTTCCCACAGCCTAACCTTGGCTTTCAGCCGGCTAGGTAAGGCAGCAATACACGTAGCAACAGAGAAAAAGAGAGAGATTTTAGTGGAGTGTGTGTCTGAATTCAAGTATTTTATTCCTTGCGTCCGTCTTCCGTGTTTGAAATAAAAGAAGGTGGGGTATTTATAGTTTTGAATATAGGTGAGGAATAAGGTAATAAGTGAAATTTCAGTGCAAATATGGAAACAATCAGCAGTCAGAATCAATCAACCAAGTGATTCCCCTTTAATTGAGGAATCACTTGTTTAACGGGGCTAACAGGTTCAAAAGAAGGAAAGAAAATCAGTTTGTAGGCAGACTGATTATTACCATAAAAGAAGTAGTAAAACATTAAGTAAGCAATCGAGTCCAAGTACAGAGATACACTTATTTTGGGAAAAAGATTCAGTAAGGCAAAATAAGGAAAGGGATCAATTACTTTAACAGGCGAGTGAAATTAGAGTTCGCAAAAAGAGAAGTTTTGAAATCAGCCCCAAGTTGAAAATCAATCAAAGAAGGAACCTCAGCATATAAATAGAGTGCACAAACAATAGACATGTGAGGACAAACTATTGGCAAAAGAAACAGCATGCAATAGTAGCACAAAGTTCAGCAAACATTTGAAGCATGCTAGTCTAGTAGGTCAAGTCATGTTGAGTCAATAATGAAGAAAAAATAGAGTATCAGAAGCATGCGGAGGGTCTCATAATAACAGATGAGAAAACCCTTCTGAAAAGTTAGGGTTTCTAAGCATAGTCGAGTTTCAAAGATAGTAAGAACCCAGAATCAGAGGAGTCACATAAAGAAAAGAGATGCCGAAACAAAGGAACTTCAAATCAAGTCAGGTATTCAAACGAGCAGTTTCAAACCCAAAGACATAGGTTTTTCTTTAACAGTAGCAAGCTTAACAACAAATAAATCGAACAAATACTAGCAAACAGTTTCAGAAACTCGAATGAACCCAAAGAAATTAGGGTTTTCAATATCAATCGAGTTCGAAGATGGTAAACAAGTAAATAAAACAAATACTTAGCAAATAGTCTCAGAAACTCGAATGAACCCAAAAGAAATTAGGGTTTTTAACATGTTAAACTCAGATAGGAGAACGACAAGAGCAAAACATAATAAAATCATAAAAACGTTAAGATCAGAGAAGATGCTTCAAATAATTTAGAAGAAAAACCCTAATAGGAGAAGATGAAGAGTCTTTTTTTTTGAAAGCAAAATTAAAGAAGCTTCGAGATGTGCGTGTTGGTCCAAATTGCACCTCCAAACATGGTCATGGTTGATTATACTTCTAATGCTATACTATAATATTCTAAAATAAGCTAAGTACACTATTTTTGTTGGTTGTTTTCAAGGATTAAAAGGGACTAGGGTAGTGACTTCCGCCTAGGTGGATATCTAACGGGTATCGAGAATTCAGGGCAAGCTTGTTATGATTGGGGTCGTGATATAACCATCACACATAAGTGC
Source organism: Nicotiana attenuata (assembly GCF_001879085.1). Taxonomy (NCBI): domain Eukaryota; kingdom Viridiplantae; phylum Streptophyta; class Magnoliopsida; order Solanales; family Solanaceae; genus Nicotiana; species Nicotiana attenuata. Next base: position 90,542 of record NW_017670546.1, read on the forward strand.
TCACTCTATACCTCTCAGTAGTTTTAGTGACTTTACCCGATTTGGCTTTCTCAAACCCAAATGGGTGTTCATGCATAACAAATGATATTGGCTTAAGTCGGGTATTACTATCTCTAGGTTTAACCCTTTAATTGGGGCTACCAATCTCTAGAATTCACCCCAATTCCTTGTTAACCTAATTTTCCTAGACTTAGTCCCTCTTTCTCAAGAAGAGTCTAAGTCATCAAGGCACGAATCAGTGTTTGCAACCACTAATTCTACAATTAAATCATGAATTAAGCTAAATATCACTAACCCATAAACAATTAAGCCCTAAAACTCAAGACCCATTAAATACCCACACTAGGGTTGGGTCACAACCCTAGCTGTGGGGTTTCGCTACTCATAATAACAGTGGAAATCCAAAATGAAGATCAAATATAAGCCATGATATTCAAATACAAGTTGAAAATCTAAAGATTGAAGATAAATCTACTCTAAGATTACTCAAAAAGGTAAAAACCAGCCGTTCACGTGCTCAGCAAAATATTCCATAACCTAAAAATGTTAAAAAGATCTATTTATACTAGGCTGAAATTCCGGGACAAAAATGCCCCTGTGGAGGTTTCGCGAACGCGTAATTCTGACCGCGTCCGCGCTTGAGCTATCGCGGCCGCGTAATAATGACCGCCGTCCGTGTTTCTCCATATTTGAATCTGGACTGGAACCTGTTTCGCGGACAGCGTAAAATCCACCACGCCCGCGTCCGCGTTAGCTTAAAATCGCGGCCGTGTAATTTGGACGCGGACCGCGTTCTTCACTCAAGCTTAACTTGTAGGGTCTCTGAACCTTGGAGTACGCTCTCAGCGAAAATGCTATTGCGACCGCGCCAGATATTTCGCGGCCGCGCTTTTCCATCGCGGTCAGCGGTCAATCTTGTGCCCAAAACAGCTTCTCTGAATCTCACTTTCGCAGGCCGCATATTTGTGGCCGCCTCAGCGGTGGTCCTTAAGCGGCCACTCTTTTCTGCCGCTGTTAGCGCTCCAGTCCCAGCTTTGGATTTGTGTAAGTTTAACTCCTTCTTGAGTTGATTATGGCTTCTTTGCCTCATTTTAGCCAAACCCTGCAAGCAAGCACATTTAGTCAGTTTCTGGGAATACCTTTACGCATTTTCGACCCAAAACCTAAGCAAAAGAGAGCACATAATAGGTTAAAATCCATAGTATCAACTCCCCCAAACTTAAGCTTTTGCTTGTCCTCAAGCAAACAAAGTAATTCCCACCTCCACAAGAAAAAGAAAGGAAAACTTCAGTTGTCCTAAGGTGACTTCATCAAGCATCAATTGGGACTAACAATTACCCTCAACACAAATGCATTATCAACAACACACAACCTTTTGAGTACCATAGTTCTAGTGCGACACATGAGCATCAAGAGTTGACTTAACTCGCCAAGGAAACTCTCTCTACTACGTAGGTCGTTGTGGAACCCAAACTCTTTCTTCTCTACTCTCCATAAGCAAATATCACTTAAGAATTGAAGCACTCAAAACAATGATTGTGAAGAAGTACACTCATCTCTCACAAGGGAATGTCACAAGTCCGGCTCTAAGTACCATAAGCTTGCCCTTATGTGAATCACCACTAATGTAAGCTCACTCAACTCGAAATCCTATAGGCTTTTGCGGGAATGTAATGAAGGCTTTTGGATCAAGGTAGGATATATCGATCTATGAAGGTTTCATCTTTCCTTAAGCACTTCATTTTCTCATTTCGGCTCACACTTTATTGACTCTTTGAGTCATTTTCTTCTTCTTTAGGGCAACTAGAGAGATACACTGTCACTCTTTCTTGTTCATGAAAATCATTTTTTTCTCCTTTTCCAAACATTCCAAGCCTTTCATCATTTCTTTCATTGAATCCCTTCATTTTTCTATCTTATTCACTTTTTTTTTGACTTATTTGGCTTTTCTTTCTTTTCTTTTTGCCTTCCCTTTTCTTCATTTTGTACCTTTTATCACTTTCACATTCCTCGTCTCTCCCCCCAAACTTATGCTTTTGCCAATTTTTCTAAGGAAAGATTGGGTGCCAAGAGAAGGTCATTATAGAACGGATAAAGGCTTGTATCATGGTTATTGAAAGAACAAGGGCTTCGGCTCAACGGAGTTGATATCATATTTGGTGGTCTATGGATGCTTTCAAGTTTCAAGTTGGATCAAGGAGAGCCTATAATAATTCTCAAGTCAAGCTACACTTAGAATTTCGCCAAGATAAACATTCAGGGTAAGTTCTAGACTTGCAAATCAATACCTCACCTCACAAGCTGTTGGATTGCTAAAGAGAACAGAGTCGAGGGCCCGCAACAACCCTAGCTTAGATTGAGCAGCACAAATGGCTCCAGGAAGCCACTCGATGATGGTTTAGTCAACATAAGAGTCTAAAGGTCACAACTAGAACTATTCTTTGCCAATCAACTTGTTTCCAACCATAAGGTTAAAAGTAAATGTGTTAGGCCCAAGTGAAGCTTGCCTGAGACACTTTTATTCATTACTATTATTTACATAAAAACATAAAAAAAAACGGACTCAAACCCTTAAGAAGGTTGTCACGCCATCCATTATCGGGAAGAGCCACCCGGTTCACACAACATCCACCTTTGGAAAGAACCGTGGCATTAAGAAAACCAAAGGCTTATTGATCACGAAACTAAGAACTCAAAAAAAAGCTACTAAAGGAAGTAAAAAGTCAATCTATTAAGGAAAAAGAACACAAGAAGTTATAAAGTAAACTACGGAAAGTAAAATGAATATGTACAATAATGGAGAGAAATGAATATATACAAAATGGGGATGAATATATACATGGAATGGTAAAGTTATATACATACCAAAAGTGAAAAATAAATGGTAAAGTTATATACATACCAAAAGTGAAAAATAGCGAGAGTGAAAAATAACGAAAAGTAAAAATAAAGAAAAAATAGTATAATAATTATTACATGCCAGTCACCAAATCAAAATAGGACCCCCTCTCCCCCCCCCCCCCCTCAAAATAAAAGCTAGCATTGTCCTCAATTCTAAAAGCAAAAATAAGATCAAGAAAGGGATAAAGAGTAAAGAAAACTCCCTATGTGGTCTTTATCTGCATGGGGTCAGCTCCCTCTGGATCCTCCAATTGTATCTCCAAGTCCTCGGACTGGGGCACCACAAATCCTCTCACAGGCTCTCTGTCAGCCTCCTGCTCTGGTGCCTGTGCTGCATGTGCTGCTGGAACAGTCGACTCCATGAGTAGGTCGAGTGGAAGATCTCTGGCAGAAGTGAGCTTGGCATCATCCTCCTTCAAGCTCTCCATTGCCTCCTTTGTGGCCTGAGTCTTTTTCAGCTTCTTGACCTGTTAACCAGCTCCTTGATCACCTTGCCATGAGTACCCAAAGTCTCCAAAATTTTCTGTTGGTTGTCCAGGAGCTTCTTCTGATTGTCAAGAAGCTCCTTCAATGGATCTTCCACTGATAGAGACGACTGTTGCTGTGCTGGAGCGGCCTGTGCTGCGACTGCACTGGATAAGGCAGATAACTTTGATGTAGATACCTGCATCCAGTTGTTGATGTTGGATAAAGTCCGATTGACCCGCAGTGCAGTTTGAGGGTAAGCTGAGGAGGAAGGCACAGACACTGGGGCAGAGACAAAAGGTCCGGATGATGGAGGTGGCATAGCAGCAGAAGAACCTTCAGCTGTGGAAGGCTCGGACCCAATGGCCACTACCCTTGGCTCTTCAGACCGGACAATGGAGGTAGTGGCTTTGCCTTTAGACTCGGGGTTGTCTGCTTCCTGAAGGCTGTACAAAGAGAAGGGCCTTTTCGGCTTCACTTTTGTATCAAAATCCCCCCCTTCTACCTATTGGTCCTCTAAATACATGGTGAGGAAATTGGGGTTGGGGTATGATCTTTCATCCTTCCCGATATCTTTGGTGATGTTTCTTAACATGAGATTTCCCACATTTATGAGGTACCCCGCCACAATAGAAGCCACAACAATTGCCCGGGAGACTAGAATATCACTGTCATGCTGGGATGGATCTAGCTTGCTGCAGAAAAATGTACACCACCCTTTCGCTTCAAAGCGCAGAGTGTTTCTAGCTATTTGGACCCGAGGTGTAAGCCAAGCCGGTGTTGTCCCAGGGATGGCTATCACCTCCGCAAGCCATGGACGGGCTGCCTCATCTACAGCCACCTTATCCAAGTATAGGGATTCATCCTCATCGTCGAACCCGGCATATGTGTTCAGTGTCTTGCCATCAAATCTGATCTTCCTGTTCCGAACCTTAGTCACATAGGTGCCCTTTTTTATGTGGGCAACATTGGCGTAGAATTCTTTGACTAAGTGCTCATTAGCCTCCGACATCTTGCTAGTGAAGAATTTCCACCCCACTCTTTCATCAAATTGCCTCTTCACATTGGGATTGTGGGGTAGAAGATCTCTTTCTATGAATTACCTCTCAAGGGTGAGCAACCTTTGTGGCCACCATTCCCGGAATTTGTGGTAGGCTTTTTCACCGACAAATCGAAGCTGCCACACCTCCGGTTTTCTTGACCTTTCCAAACCCCCAGCAATAGTATCACCCCCTCTCCCATCATCCGGGACCTCGGCAGCATCAACATCAATAGGGGCAGGGGCAGCTGGTGAGGCCGGAGTTGTAGCAGGTGGGGAAGATGATCCCGAAGCCTCACTACCTTCCTCTGAGTCATTAGACGACTCAGTAGAGGAGGTGGGTACATCTACCAATCGGAATTTCTCCGGGAAATCTAGGATATGAGTGGGCACAGAGTCCCCTTCCGAAACTTCTCGGGAAGGAACGTACTCACTCGAATCTGAGTGGTCCGCTGCTCTATCCGCAGCTTTTATTGCAGCTCGCATCTTTCCAATTGATTTTCGGACTGCTAGTGGTATCTTGGTTTTCCCTTTTCCCCTGCCTCGGGAGGATTTTGCCCTCCCTTTAGGTTTATCGCTTCCACCTCTAGATCTGACCATTATCTGCATACACAATTAGTGCAAGCTCATTAGTATTGTTGTTCAATGAATCATCAAAGGAAAGCAGATGAAATGATGACAGTGTTTCTCAAAGAAGGGGTCCGCTGACAGCGTTAAAAGGAGCGCGGCCACGGAAAGACCAACGCGGTCGGCGTAAAAAGGGGAGCGACCGCAAAAGAGTGGGGATCAGACTACCCAGTCTCTGAAGCTTTGCTTCTGCTGACCGCGAAATAATGGGCGCGGCCACGAAGCATCAACCGCGGACCGCGTAAAACGGACGCGGGCGATGACCTAATTTGTTAACCCTCGGAAGACCAGCAACGCGGTCCGCGAATTTATGGACGCGGCCGCAAAAAATCAAATGCGGACCGCGTAAAAATCGCCGCGCCCGCGAACTTATAGGCATATACAGATCTCACCAAAGCATGAACGCAGACCGCATAATTTGGACCGCGGTCTGCGAAATTCAAATCATACTGGCATTGAAGAATTATTTAAGACCTAGGGTTTCACTTAGTGCAAGAATTTTAGGCAATGAACAGGCATATTGAACAACCCTATCCCCCATTAGGCATGCAAAACAAGTAACCACATGAATTTTAGGCATCAATTTGAGATTATGGCAAGTACTAAAACCCTAACTAAAAAGAAAGAATTAAAACTAAGAGAGAAGAAAAACAAAAATATATAATAAAAAAAAATACAATGATTTGAGCATACCAGTTGTGAAATTGAAAGGAAAATTGGACTCTTGATTAGTGAAATGCAATTGGGATCTACACAGATGATGAGGGTGAACAGTGCTCTAGTGTGTTGGAAGTTTAAGGTGCGAAAAGGGTAAAAGGCCTATGGACCTTCTATTTATACCTGTAGATGGTCCCCACAACTTACCTGAGCGCGGCCGCAAAAATTTACCGCGGTCCGCGTTCTTTTACCCAATGAAGAATCATTGCAGAACATGTCCCCTGAGAGCGGAAAAAAGGGCGATGCGGACCACGAAATAACGACCGCGGACGCGAATACAACTTCAGAGAGTTGATATTCTGGACTTTTCAAGTCCGCGTTCGCTGACAAATTGTGGCCCCGCAAAATTTTGAGCGCGGTCCGCGTAATTCCCCACACTTAGGCAAATTTTTCTAGAAACATTCCTGCACTGCACAAACAATTCCTACCCAAACTTCACAACTAGTTAGTCTAAAACAAAGCCTACACTAAGAAGAAAATTAAAAAGAAAGAAAAACACATGGGTTGCCTCCCAAGAAGCGCCTGATTTAACGTCGCGACACGACACATGTTACCATCATTCACTTGAAATGGATCATTACCACCACGTGGCTATCATCAAACATGCCAAGATAGTGCTTCACTCGGTGCCCATTAACTTGGAAGATTTCACCATTTTTGTTTTTCAAATCAAGAGCACCAAACGGAGTTACATGCACCACTTCAAAAGGGCCACTCCATTTTGACTTGAGCTTTCCCAGAAACAGTCGTAACCGAGAGTTGAATAGAAGAGCCAAATCACCCTCCTTGAATTCCTTGTTCCGGGCATATTTGTCATGTAAGTACTTCATCTTGTCCTTATACAAGGACGAGCTGGAATAGGCATGAAACCTAAACTCATCAAGTTCATTTAGTTGCTCTACCCGAAGATTTGCAGCTACATCCCATTCAAGGTTTAACTTCTTCAGCGCCCACATGGCCTTATGCTCTAATTCAACCGGAAGGTGGCATGCTTTACCAAATACACACCAGTACGGAGACATACCAATTGGAGTCTTGTACGCAGTTCTGTAAGCCCACAAAGCATCATCAAGTTTCCTTGACCAATCAGTCTGGTTTGCGTTGACAGTCTTGGAAAGAATACTCTTGATCTCCCTGTTGGAGACATCAACCTGTCCACTAGCTTGCGGATTATTAGGCGTTGACACCTTATGATTGACACCATACTTGGAAAGTAAAGTATCGAATGCCTTGTTGAAAAAATGAGAACCCCCATCACTGATGATTGCCCTTGGAGTGCCAAACCTTGTGAAGATGTTTTTCTTTAAGAAAGCCACCACACTCCGTGCCTCATTGTTGGGCAAAGCCACAGCTTCAACCCACTTGGAAACATAATCAACAGCAACCAGAATGTAAGTGTTACCACACGAACTCACGAACGGCCCCATGAAGTCGATGCCCCACACATCAAAAATATCAATCTCAAGAATAGTGGTGAGAGGCATTTCATCCTTCTTGGAAATTCCACACGCTCTCTGACACTCATCACATCTCTTCACAAGCTCACTAGCATCTTTATACAAGGTAGGCCAATAAAATACACAGCTGAGAACCTTTGAAGCAGTTCTCGCCCCACCATGATGACCACCGTAGGGCGAGGAATGGCAAGCATCAAGAATACTCATTTGCTCCTCTTCCGGAACATATCTCCGGATCACACCATAATTACAAATCTTGAGAAGATAAGGCTCGTCCCAGTAATAATCCAAGCTATCCCGTTTAAGCTTCTTCCTTTGGTTAGAAGAGAGCTCACACGGGACAATGCCGGTCACAAGAAAGTTAGCCACATCGGCGAACCAAGGCATACTATTCAAAGACACGGAGAGGAGTTGTTCATCCGGAAACAAATCATTAATTTCGAGGCCATCATGAGGACTCCCCTCCTCTTCCAAGCGGGACAAGTGGTCCGCCACTTGGTTTTCACACCCTTTTTGATCAATAATTTCAAGGTCAAACTCTTAAAGCAGTAGAACCCATCTCATCAACCTAGCCTTAGAGTCCTTTTTTGAATCAAGTAACGGAGTGCCACGTGATCAGTGTGCACAATCACTTTGGTACCCATGAAATATGGCCTGACTTTTCCATGGCAAAGACAATGTCTAGTAACTCTTTCTCGGTCACAGTATAATTGACTTGGGCATCATTCATCATTTTGCTTGCATAATAGACTGGATGAAATATCTTGTTGATCTTTTGCCCCAAAATCGCTCCTACCGCAACGCCACTAGCATCGCACATGAGCTCAAATGGTAAGCTCCAATTGGGTGCGGTGATGATGGGAGTGGTAGTCAATCTATACTTGAGAAGCTCAAAAGCTTTCATGCAATCATCATTAAACACAAACATTGCATCATTTTCCAACAACTTGCACAAGGGATTCACCACTTTTGAGAAGTCTTTGATGAACCTTCGGTAGAACCCCGCATGCCCAAGAAAGCTCCTAACTCCCTTGACGGAAGTAGGAGGAAGGACTTCTGAAATCACTTCAATCTTCGCTTTGTCCACTTCAATACCGTTCTTTGAGATCGTATGGCCGAGGACAATGCCCTCCTCAATCATAAAGTGGCACTTTTCCCAATTAAGTACTAAGTTGGTCTCTTCATATCGGGCCAACACTTTGTCAAGATTACCCAAGCATTCTTCAAAGGAGTCACCCACAACACTCATCCATGAACACTTTAAGGAAGTCCTCCACCATATCCGTTAATATAGCCATCATACACCGCCGAAAGGTGGCCGTGCATTACACAAACCAAATGGCATCCGTGAGAATGCAAAGGTCCCATACGAACATGTGAAGGTGGTTTTCTCTTGGTTCTCCAGTGCAATCAAAATCTGGTTGTAACCTGAGTACCCATCCAAAAAGCAATAGTAGGCACGCTCGGCAAGTCTATCCAACATTTGGTCAAGAAAGGACAATGGAAAATGATCTTTGCGGGTCACTTTGTTCAGCTTTCGGTAATCCATGCATACCCTCCATGCGGTGACAGTCCTAGTGGGGATCAACTCATTTTGGTCATTTGTGACCACAGTCATACCCCCCTTCTTCGGCATACATTGTACCGGCGAAGTCCATGAACTATCCGAAATGGGGTACACAACCCCTGCATCTAGCCACTTGATAATTTCCTTCTTGTCGACCTCTTGCATGGCCTCATTCAATCTCTTTTGATGTTCCACGGAGGGTTTGGCATCATCCTCAAGTATAATTTTGTGCATGCAAAAGGCGGGGCTTATCCCCCGAATATTAGCTAGAGTCCATCCAACTGCCTTCTTCCTTCTTTGGAGCACCGCAAGGGTGGCATCTACCTGCACGTTAGTTAAGCACGAAGAAAGAATAATAGGTAAAGTTGAACAAGGGCCTAAGAATTCTTACATGAGGTGTGAAGGCAAAGGCTTCAACTCCAATACGGGAGGCTCCTCGATTGAGGGCTTTGTTGGTGGAGTCTTTCGGTTCTCAAGATCCAAGGAAAGTTTCCGGAGCTCATATGTGTATGAGCCCATTCCTTGCAAAGCATTGACATATTCCACCAAGCCTTCATCCTCAGCCACATCTGGTTCAACAATACAACTTCCAAAGGGTCCTCCACACTTATCATAGCACTAATGTCTTTAACAATCACCTCGGTCACTAGATCCACAAATGAACATACTTCATTGCTATTGGGCTGCCTCATTGATTTGCAGACACTGAACATAACTTTTTCATCACCCACCCGGAAGGTGAGCTCCCCTGCTTCCACATCAACTAAAGCCTTCCCTGTAGCTAGGAAAGATCTCCCCAATATTATCCGCACCTCATAGTCAACCTCGCAGTCAAGAATCACAAAATCCGCGGGAAGTATGAACTTGTCGATGCGCACTAGCACATCATCTATAATTCCCAATGGCCTCTTCATTGTCCTATCCGCCATCTGCAGCCTTATGGATATGGGCCTTAGTTGCCCAATCCCCAATATATTGAACACAGAATATGGCATCAAGTTAATGCTTTCCCCCAAGTCGCACAAAGCTTTGGCGATATCGGCACTACCAATAGTGCACGGTATTGTAAAGGCACCGGGGTCTTCTAGCTTTGGGGCCGTGGAATGTACAATGGCACTCACTTGGTGCGTCATGTTGATCGTTTCACAATTCATGGATCTCTTCTTTGTTACCAAGACTTTCATAAACTTGGCATATCCTGGCATTTTTTCTAGAGCTTCCACCAAAGGTACATTGATCGACAAACTCTTCATCATATCAATAAATTTCTTGACTGGTTCTCATTGTTCTTATTTTGCAAGCCTCTGAGGGTATGGCGGAGGAGGCCTTGGCAAAGGAGCCTTGGCTTTGGGCACTACCGTTTCCGGTATGTCTATCACGTGTTCCCTAGACGGGTTCACATCATTTTGTGTCTCCTCCACGTAGTCATCAATGTCAATTCTTACTTCTTCATACACATTCTCATCACTCACTTGCACATCATTGCTTTTCTCATCATCATTTTGCACCAACACATCATCACTCACAACCTTTCTTGCATTAGAGGTACTATCAACACCACCTCTACCACTCCTTGTAGTCACCGCCATAGCATGGCTCGTATTGGTCCCTCCCTTTGGGTTTACTACCGTGTCACTAGGTAGTGCCCCCTTAGGGCGAGTATTCAAAGCTTGAGAAATTTGGCCAAGTTGTACCTCCAAGTTGCGGATAGAAGTATTATGGGATGCCAATTGGGCATCGGAGTCGGCGTTTTTCTTCATCATTTGCTCAAACATTGACTCAATCTGTCCCATCTCATTGTTGGACGAGCTAGGGCCTTGAGTCAGAAATGGAGGCGAGTTGTTTGGTTGTTGCTACATCGGAGGCATTTGAAAGCCCGGCCCCCGATTCCCCTGATTATTATTATTCCAACCCCTTTGGTTGTTGTTGCTTCCCCAATTTCTATTGTTATTGCCACCCCAGTTGCCTTGGTTACCTTGGTTGCCCCAATTTTGATTGTTGTTCCCCCAGTTGCTTTGATTGTTGTTGTTTCCACTGTTCCAATTTTCTTGTTGATTTTGATTTCCCCAATTCCCTTGGGATTTCTATTGTTGTTGTTGATTCGGAGCATCGCCCCGTTGTCCTTGGTAGTTGTTCACATACTGAACCTCTTCACTCTGATCATCATATACATCATCTTGGTTGTAACCACTACCACCTTGCTCAAATTGATCCGTATTTCCCTGACTTTGTTGACCTCTCTGCCTCCTTCTGTTGACCATCATATTTACCCCTTCCATGGCATTCACTTGTTTTGGCCCTTGAACTTGTTGGAATTGAGCTTTGGCCAACTGGTTCATTGTTGTAGTTAACTCTGCTATTGCTTGGCCGTGGTCATGGAGCTCTTTGTGTAGGTGAATGACATTGGGATCACCTTGTGGCACATTATCTCGACTTTGCCACGCCGAGGAAGTATCCGCCATCTCATCAAGTATATCACACGCCTCAGCATAAGGTGTGTTCATAGAGTTTCCCCCGGCTAGTTGGTTAACTACACACTGGTTGGTAGTGTTGATGCCACGGTAGAATGTTTGATGGATCATGGCTTCGGTCATGTCATTGTTCGGACATTCTTTAACTATTGTCCGATACCTTTCCCAAATCTCATGAAGTGGTTCATTTGGCTCTTGTTTAAAGGCAAGGATCTCATCTCTCAGCGTCGCCATATGCCCCGGCGAGAAGAACTTTGCTATTAATTTCTCGGCCAACTCATCCCACGTGGTGATGGAATGGAGTGTTCATAATGTTTCCCTCGGCTAGTTGGTTAGCTACACACTGGTTGGTAGTGTTGATGCCATGGTAGAATGTTTGCTGGATCATGGCTTCGGTCATGTCATTGTTCGGACATTCTTTAACCATTGTCTGATACCTTTCCCAAATCTCATAAAGCGGTTCATTTGGCTCTTGTTTAAAGGCAAGGATCTCATCTCTCGGCCAACTCATCCCACGTGGTGATGGAATGGTTAGGCAACCTCTCAAGCCAATCCAAAGCCTTCCCCCTTAGAGAGAATGGGAAAAGCCTTAATCTCAACGCGTGCTCAGAAACGTTTGTTTGCTTGCTCCCCGAGCATGTATCAACAAAACCCTTGAGATGCTTAGAGGCATTTTGGTATGGAGCTTGTTGCGGCCAAACGCACATGCAAGCGCACGCGGTCGTCAAGTAATAAAGTGACTAAAAGTCGGATGTCGATCCCACGAGGACTTGTGATTAACTATTAACTAAATTAGACTATCCTAATTATCTATACAAGAATTAAAACTAGAAATATTTGGTTCTAAACTAATTAAAATAAATAAAAACAAATAATGAACTTTGGACAGAGAAAGAGCAGATTTTTATGATATCAATGTAATGAAAACGATCTAGCATTCCTATTGTATTCTTCAATTGAATTAACTAACTAATTTATCTAGTTTATTGGTTGACAGGGTTAATATTGCTCATAAGAATCTGTCGAGTTCTTACTCGCCTATTCAAGCTAACCTAACGCCAATATGTCTATGGAGTTAGAATCAACAAGAACGCATTTATAATTCCTGTAAATTAACCAAGCAAGGCAATTAGGTATATGTCTATCCTAACCGCGAATCCGTTCCCCGAGGCCCAGGTTCAAGAACTTGCTCTACTCAATCCTATATGCAATATAGAATTCCCACTTTCGAGTTCAACTCTAGATTAATAGATAGTATTCAATTGGTGATCAAGCAATCAAATAATTAAGTGCAGCATTGAATAAATAAACCAATATGATAAATCAAGAAATCAAAATCAATATCCGAATAACAATAGTCATGAAAGAACCACAACCCTANAAACTCATACCGTAACATGAAATTACTTCACTCCAAACACGGAGATACGACAATGATCCTCACGCGCCCATAATTCGGGCTACACATCAATCCACAATAGGAGTCGAATCACTTAACAGTTCATCTATTACCCTGCAGACTTCTTCGTCACTACCAAGTCATATAATTACATCTCGCAGTACTAACATACTCATCACATGAATACCAAACCGCCATTCCGGCTAATAGGGGCAATACTGAACATATAAGTTCAAAACACTTGCTCACACAATCAGCACCTCGGTGCTCAAGCCATAGGCAAGGATCCGGCCTCAAGTCCTCCAGACTGGCCAAACATACTCACGAAGATTACATCTCGCCCCTCGATCGGGGAATCACAAACCATCAAGGCACATATAATACTGAGCGCTCACGTGCGCATACAGACGTGTGGAAGGAATTTCAAGAGTTATATCTCAAGCTGAATAAAGTACGCACGATAAGAATTCCAAGAGTGGGAAGTTTTCCTAAAGGTTCTGCAGCCTCTCGAGGAGAAGTACAGGCGTCCCCGTACCGTTCCGCGAGACTCTACTAAACCGGCTCATGACTCGCGAGGCCTAGTAACCTAGGCTCTGATACCAACTTGTCACGACCCCAATCCCGGTCGTGATGGCGCCCAACACTGATGCTAGGCAAGCCCGACCAATTAAATACTCTCAACCCAAATACGTAATCCGTTAACAAATAATACGATTAAAATAGCAAATGTCAAGGTTCCAATCCGAATCTAGATAAAATAGTACGAAAAATAATAACGAATATTCCAAACATTCCCCAATAGATCTAGAGTCACGAGTCTAGAGCCTCTAGATGTAATAGAATAATATATATCCATAGTGATAAAGAAGTCTAGAATATGAAAGAAATAAATGAAATAAAGGGGAGGAGTCGGGTCCTGCGAACGTCAGACAGCTACCTCAACAACTCCTGAAGATAAAATCCAAGAAGATAGCAAACCGCTCCACTAAGTCTCCGGAGCACCTGAATCTGCACACATGGTGCAGGGAGTAAAGTGAGTACTTCCAACTCAGTGAGTAATAAACATATATAATGTCTGAAAGTAAGAAATTCCGAAATATTACAATATAAAGCTATAATCAGCGATTCAGCACATAAAACGATAGAACAACAACAATACCAGGACAAGTAAGACAAATAGGTATAAATGCATGAATGCAATGCAATGCACATGACCTCTGCGGCGCGCAGCCCGATCCATTTGGGTACCCGCGCTCACTGTGGGGGTTCAGACTCCGGAGGGGCTCCTACAGCCCGAGCGCAATATCATCGTAGCATTCGCTGCGACGTGCAGCCCGATCCACACTCAGTTCAGATATATATATGCATGCAAGCCACTCAGGAACAGTCAAATTGTTCATTTTTTTTAGTTTCAATTATTAGGAATTATAGAGCTAAGCGTTTAAACCTTTATTTATTTACTAAACATTTCGAGGCAGTATCTAACTCAGGACTGATATCATGAAATATGCTAAGCATCATGGAAGCAGTGATAAGGATCTCTGAAGGATGCACATGATAGGCACAAAGCCCCAAACATATTCATAAAATCCAAGTAGGATGATTACCAAACAACTTCTAGTCAAGAACACAGTAAGAACATCAATCGGAACGGACTAGGTCACAATCGACCCCGCACTCGTCATATGAGTACGTGTCTCGCCTCAATATAGCGTCACAATGTGATATACCGGGGTTTCAAACCCTCAGGTCATCATCTACATCTATTACTCACCTCAAGCCGGCCACAAGTCTAGCTCGCTATGCCTTTGCCTTTCGAATCAACCTCTTCGCACGCCGAATCTGATTAAAACCACAACGAATACATTACAATAGGCTAAAGAAACATAACCCAATCGAAAAGGCTCGAAAAATACCAAAATTCACTAAGTTGGCAAAACCCGAGCCCCGGGCCCACTTCTCGAAAGTCAGAAATTTTTGCACCAAAATGTTCCTTATCTCGCCACGAGTCTATACATGTAAAAATCACAAGAATCGGAGCTCATTTGCTCCCTCAAATCCCAAAATCTCATTCAAAAACCGAAGCCCTAGTTCTTCCCTTTTTAACCCAATTTCCATGAATTTAAGTGTTGAAATCACAATAAAATGACGTTTCTAGGCCATAGGACTTACCTCCAATCGATTCCCAGTCAAAACCCTCTTAATTGCTCGCCAAATACTCCCAAGGTCGCTTAACAATGGTGGAAAATAACCCCAACTCGCGGATGAAATGTTTTTTAAACATTCTGCCCCAGCTACAGTGTTTTCGCAATTCCCAGCAAATCCTTCGCAATTCCCAAGCTGCAGTGTTTTCGCAATTCCCAGCAAATCCTTCGAAATTCCCAAGCTACAGTGTTTTCGCAATTCCCAGCAAATCCTTCGCAATTCCCAAGCTACAGTGTTTTCGCAATTCCCAGCAATCCTTCGCAATTCCCAAGCTACATTGTTACACCAGAACCAACAATATCAAACTTCTCCAAAATATCCGAAACCACCCCGAAACTCACCCGAGGCCCCCGGGACCTCAACCAAAAACACCAACACATCCTAAAACATCATCCAAACTTGTTCCAATTATCAAAACACTTCAAACAACACCAAAATCATCAATTTACATCGAATTCAAGCCTAAGTTCTTCTAAATCTTTCAAAACACGCATTTGATCAAAAACCCAACCAAACCACGTCCGAATGACCTGACATTTTGCACACACATCCCAATTCACCTAATGAAGCTACAACAACTCTCGAAATTCCATTCCGACTTCCGGATCAAAATATCACTTATCAACCGGAAATCGCCAAAATACTAACTTCGCCAATTCAAGCCTAATTCTACACCGGGCCTCCAAAATCAATTCCGATCGCACTCCCAAGTCACAAATCATCCCCCGAAGCTAACCGAATCACTGGAAATCACATCCGAGCCTTCTAACTCATAAGTCAACGTCCGATTGACCTTTCCAACTTAAGCCTTCCTTAAAGAGACAAAGTATCTCATTTCTTATCAAAACCAATCCAAATCAACTCTAGCACACCAGATACCGATAACGAAACATGAAGAAGCATGAAATGGGGGAAACGGAGCAATAACACATGAGACGAAGGGTCGGGTCGTCACAGAGAATGACAAGCTTTCCAGATTCCGAACCTGGTCGAGCTTTTCCTGGAACTTCAGCAATTTCTGTTTAAGCTGGGATACATTTTCCTGAGTACGATGACCATTAGTGACCTCTACCCGCTCAGTTGAATTCTCCTTTCTGACGTTGTTCAAATCTTCCATCTTGCCTTTGTTCTTGTTTTTGATAGGACTAAGAGGAGGAGTGGGTGGAGGGCCCCTGGATCTCGTGGAATAGGATGATGTTGCGGGAGTGCACGAACTAACCTTTGGGGAAGGGGAATAACAAAACAAAAATAAAACAAAAAAGTAACCAAGTTAGTGAGGATTATAGGAAGTATTGCAACATTTAAACACGTAGTGCGGGAATCGTGTCCTAATTTGGGGACCTCTTTGTGCCCGAGGTAGGCCTAGCGACAAGTTGATTTGGAGAACTTAGAATGCTGAATGCTTCATTTTATTGATAAAAAATAGACGAATCCCAAAATGACATTAAATAAACAAGAAATGAAATCACTAATGGCCATTGGCCTCATTACATTTTATAATGCGGCAAGATAAACTCCTATCTATTTGTTCCCAGAAGGACCCTCCCCAGATTCGGCATCCTTTGCTTCGTCGAACAGCTTCCCCAACTCGCGAAGTCCCAGCAATAGGTAGACCCTGGCCAGATATCCGCCTTCGGTTCCTTCAGCATTTTGTCAATCTTCGACCCTCTTGAGAAACTTTCTCTCCAACTCCAACAGTCGCTTGTTGGCACTGACAGCCATGTCCTTCCATTCCTCAATTATCTTTTGGTTGGACTCTTGTATCTCGCGAGCTCGCTTTCGTACTCCCGGATTCTCTTGCGTAATTGGTTGTATTTGACCTGTGCCTCGGTCCTTCCATCTATAATCCTGTGACCTCGAGCAAACCCTGGCTGGCCCAGACCATCATGGTTGTCTTCCAACCAACCTGAGTAGAAAGGAGCGCAACCAGCATGATACCTGTCTGGCTCGATGGTATCTCTCCCCATTATGATCTTGCAGTGCCACATATGTTGTGCCTGGCACTTGTAAGGACTATCATCCTCTTGGAAGTCAGCTCGGAAATGACTCATCTTGTCGACCCTGGGTATAACCTGCTTCCTACCAGCTTGCCTCATAACCCGAAGTGGGACATAAGGGTGTGTCCCCCTGAGACCAATCAATATTAGGAAAGGTGCGTCTCTTGATCGGGCAATGAATTCCTCCGTTGGAAACCATTCGAACATCCACTGAATTTGTTCCTCGGTTAAATTATCAAATAGTTCGACCCATCCTTTAGCATCCTCTGGCTGAGCAAACATGTCGGGGATGTAATTCATTTGCTTTGGGTGATGGAGAGCGATGTGATCATCCCAGTCCCTACGCCGGATTTCTTGTCGATATTCGCCTCTCTGGAGATGTTCCATGAGCCAGAGTTGGAGTAATAGATTGCAACTTCCAAAGTGTTTTCCTCCACGCTGACACTTCTCCAAAGCTCGGTATATGTCTGCGATAATCATGGGTACAATGCTAAACGCCTGCCCATCAATCCCTTCCATTAGGGTTTTGGTTACCATAGCCAGCCTGGTGTGGATCCTTGCATCCTTCATTGGAAATACGACCAGCCCCGGGAAACAGAACATGAAGACGAAAAACCTGCGATGGATGTGTCCCAAAGATGTGATGGCAAATTCGCCATAGTAGGAACGGTAAGATTTGCTGTGACCGTACCTTTCATACAAGTAATCAAAAGGAATGTATGAATCCTTCAAGCACATTAACTCTGGATTCTTCTTCAAACCCATCAGTTTAAGGAAGCCCCTACCTTTGCGGTTCTCGGGCATTAGCAAACCCGGAGTTTCCCACACCAAACCGGCCAATCCTCATATTTCCTCTAACAAGGGTGTCATTTCGATGTCCCCAAAGCGGAACACAACCCTTTCATAATCCCAAAACAGTGTGGCAGCTTCTATGATCTTGTTATTGGGTTGGATCTCCAGGAGGGAAGGTAGATTTCCTAGATATTTCGGACAAGAGTTTGATCACTAGAGTGAAGAACTTTCCACCAGCTTAGCAGTCTTGGGTGGATGTTGGTAACCATGCCGAATCTGGGGATTTCGTGCCTCATTATTTGCAAAACAGAAGGGTTAGACCCTACCCCCACCAGACTCGACTATTTAACATCAACAATTAACATTAGGCAATTAGTTCTCCAAATAAATGCACAGAACGTGATGATGTCCGTTTGGGTTTAGGGAAACCCAGTGGACTTTGGACAGGGCTGTCTTAAAGGATCATTATGTGGACAACATAACTGACCCGGCTAGGTTTGACCATGATGCATGCACAATTTAAATAGAGTAAGGTTTCTATGGGGTTTTAGACTGGTACCCTTGAGCGGACAACTCAAGGGGGGAAGGCACGAAACCGTCGACTACAGCGTTGATATAGGTATTTCCTTTCCCAATTTAGGGGGTAATGATATAGGAAGAGCGCAACCACTCATTATAAGCGTTGATATGGTATTTTGTTTGGCACGAGTGGAATATGATGTTGAATATGCAGTTACAATAATCAAACAAGTTGTCACGTATTTGCACGTTCATAAAGTAATAATTACAACAGCTTCTCATAATTTACAACAGTATTAAAGGAAAGCGATAAAGCAAAGCATTAAGAAAAGAAACAAAGAGCCAAGTTAGTTTCGTAGTAGAAGAAAGAATAAATACTTAAAGGAAATCAAACAAGTAAAGACATAGTAAAGAAACAATAAAGTCAACAAATAGCATAGAAATAGGTAAACGACCTTAAAGAAACTCCCAGCAGAGTCGCATGCTGTCGATCGTCCCCCTTTCTCTCGACGTAAAGTTANTTTGACAATGATGCATGCATAATTAAACAGAGTAGGATTTCTATGGAGTATTAGACTGGTACCCTTGAGCGGACAACTCAAGAGGGAAAGGCACGGAACCGTCGACTACATCGTTGATCGACTGGTTTTACCGCAAATATGCCTTTGCCGGATTTAGGGGGTGATAATATCGGAAGGGCGTAACCACTCATTATAAGCGTTGATATGGTATTTTGTTTGGCACGAGTGGAATATGATGTTGAATATGCAGTTACAATAATCAAACAAGTTGTCACGTATTTGCACGTTCATAAAGTAATAATTACAACAGTTTCTCATAATTTACAACAGTATTAAAGGAAAGCGATAAAGGAAAGCATTAAGAAAAGAAACAAAGAGCCAAGTTAGTTTCGTAGTAGAAGAAAGAATAAATACTTAAAGGCAATTAAACAAGTAACGACATGTAAAGAAACATAAAGTCACAAATAGCATGAAATGGTAAAAGCCTTAAAGAAATCCCCAGCAGAGTCGCCATGCTGTCGATGCCCCCTTTCTCTCGCGAAATAGGGTTTATGACATTTGGACAGACAACTCATTTCCTTTTGGGAATTGGGTTTGCAGTTGAAGAGTCGCCACCTAATGATTAAGTGCATTAGGACACTAAAGAAATTTGATTTAGAAAAACCAGAGATTGGGTAAGGGCTTGAAATTATCTCGAGGGGAAGGTGTTAGGCACACCTCAAGATCCACTAGTGTGGTTCCCGGCCATGCTACAATTGTGACTTTAAGTACAAATGACAAGTGAACAAGCAAGAACTGTAAATACGAGATAGTTTTCACATAACGGTTGCAAGCAACTGAAGCAAAAGAAGTTAAAGAAGCTGAAAGTTGGGAAGAAAGCAATTTTAAAGTTCTGAATATAAACAAGTAAAAGGAAGGTTTTTACGTAATTGATGCAAGTAATTGAAGTAAAAGAAAAGTTAAAGAAGCTGAAAATTGAGCAGTTTCTTGTTTTTTTTTAAAAAAAAAGGAAATTCTGAAAGATTAAACAAGTAAAGGGAAGGGGGTCCTAGGTTTATAAATAATATGGATCACCCCACACAACACCCGGTAACCGTTTATACACGTGGTGTTATCGCGTGGTCATCATATCCATATCTACCCTTTCCCACCCCGTTAAGGTATTAAAGCACGGAATGGTCTCGTTTTCCTATTGCATGCTACTACCCGTCCCAATCCTATCAGTCCCGCAGGCATTTGGGACTACTAGCCCTAAAGGGGGAGGGAGATTTGGGGCTTTTCAGAGTTTAAAAGGATAAAATTCTAAGGCGACAAACAAAAAACACATAAAGCAGATATGGGAAACACATAACAGTTAAAAAGGTTCAAACAGGCCTCCTCACTTAAAGACAGATTGTTTAGCATGTCTTGCACGTACTGGTTATGGTCTGAATTAACTTAAAGCGTTAAGGCAGGCTGATTTATCACATATTTTCAGATAAGAAGTCTGAATTAGGCTTGCCTGTTGGTTGTAATTATCAAAGATTGGTGCAGTTGATTAATTACCTAATGGCTTGCCTAGGTGAAACCTATAGGCATGATATCTAATAATGCAGGAGTACACTGATTTTAAAGAAGGCTTGCTGATTAAAGAAAAACATAAGTTCTGCAGGTATTGAGTATCGTTACCACTGATTTTAGACTTGTAGACGATTCAGATTCAGCTAGTTACTCCTATAGGCATGCTTTCTAAGCGTGGTTGGTTTGAAAAACGGTTATAGAAATGCAGGAGTCCTATAGGCATGGTATCTAGAAGGCAATTTGTTATTTAAACCTATAAACTGTTTGCCTAGTGATAGATGTTTATGCAGAATTTAAGAGATCCTATAGACATGTTCTCTATATGAGATGCAGAAATGCAGAATCCTATAGACATGTTCTCTATATGAGATGCAGAAATGCAGGAACTATTGATATGATATCTATGTATGAAAGACAGAACTTATAGACATGATTTCTAAAATGCAGAAGTGCAGAAAACCTATAGGCAGAATTTCGAGAATGCAGAAATGAAAGCAGGATACGATTGCAGAAGTAAATACCTAAGAGCATGATATCTACCCTTATGAATACATGAGTGACCCTTCCCTTTTCACTAAAACCCCCATATGTTATTACAAAATTATTACAAACCAGAACGAATCAAGAAGAGTAAAATTACATCAGAAATTAGAGTACAACCAAGGAGAGCCTGATTCAAACTCCAGGTCTGAAATATGAAATAAACCAACTCCAAAGATCCAATTTCCAAAGCCTTTCTCATTTTCGGGTGTGTCAGAGTTCCCAAGAGCCTCATGAACTACAGGCAGTGCTTACACCCAAATTCATTACAGAATTGAATTATAGTGCAGTGTGGAAGGGCCAGCCCTCAAATGTCCAAGTTCAGAGGGAACTCAAGGTCCCCAAAGCAAGGCTCATAGAAGGGGGGCAGAACTTAGAAACTAAGAGTGAGTGTAAGTGCAGAAAGGAGTTTAGGGGAAAGTCAAGACAGGCTGGTGGTCATACCCAGCAATTGGAAGTGCTGGCACACCCCAACCAGCCTGTTAGCCACATTGTTTGGGAGTTAGGATCCTTTAAAGGATCAAGCACAGACATGAACAACAATTTGGATGTTGTCGCGCCTGAACCTTAACTCAAACACATAGAGGTGAATAGGGGTATGGGGATTCACAGCAGAAAATGGATGCAAAGAGGACAGCATACATATTTTACACTAAGCATAGACAGGAAAGTAGACAGGATGATAGAAGCTATGAAATAAACACATTGGGATGAGGCTGAAACTTAAATTAGAACATACCAGTTTCAGGGAAACAAGAAAGTAAAAGCAATAGTCTTATAAAGCCAAATTGCAAGCAAATAGTCAGAATATCTCAGAAGAGAGTAGAGTGTTGGGTGGAGCGTAAGAGTATTGAAATTGAAAGTAAGTAATGTGTGTTAGAGTATTGAACTCAAGGTGTCTTAAAGTACTGAAAGGTCGTGCCCTTTATAGTGCAGAAAGCAAGTAAGAAAAAGGTAAGAAAATAGTTTTGAAATCAATTACATAAGGTCTCCCTTTAATTAAGGGATTGTGATTTCAAACGGGCAGAATAAATTAGGAAAGAATTTGATCAAATTTTTTTCCAAAGTAGTACAAGAAGGGCAAATACACAGAAAACTATTAAGGAAAGAGTTTGATAGCAACACGGTTTGTGCAAATAAGGAAAGGCAATCAATCAACGGCCAGTAAAAATCAGAAATTGAGTTTTGGTATGAATGAATCCAACCAGAAAAGGTGAAGAAAGGTTTAATTAAAGAAAATTAGTAATAATCAATCGAACCTTATTAAAAGGAATTTAGAATCAATCACAAATTGGCAAAACCTTTTTTGAAGGAAGAATTCCTCATATATAAAGCATACAAACATGTCAAACAAGAAAGAACTGCCATGCTAATTAGAAAGAATCTAGTATAGAAAAGTTCAGAGTCACAAACAAAGAGGCTCAAATTCAGGTTATAGACTCAGACTTAGTTTGAGAGAATCCGGGGTTCCATAATAGAACCCTAGTCCACACACAAGATCAAACTCGCCAAAAACCCCAAATCCTAGGGTTTTCAACTCGAATCAGATGCAGAGACGAGAAGACAAATAACTGAAACAGGCTCAGAGGTCTCTTTCAGAGACTCATGAGAAAACACACAGGTAAAATAGCAGGTTGAAACAAATAGAGTGAAGAAACTGATTTAAAGCATAAAGAACATGTTTTAAGAAAAGCTTGGAACTTAAACAAGTTCATAAGACAAAGAGGTAGTATAAACTTAAGGAAACAGTAGATGAAACATGTTTAGAAAGAACTCAAACAAAGTCCAGAAGAAGGCAAATAAAGAACTAAGAGCTTAGTAGAAAATACAGTAAAGGAACACGGGGGTAAACGAACACATAAGATAAACGTGTGAAAGCATGATATAGAAACCAGTAGAAGAAAGAACGGAGCGCAATAGAAGAATATGCATAATAAGGCAAATATAAGAACACAGGAGAAGGGCATGCGAGGTAGAAAAGAGAACATAAAACATAGCATAGACAGATTCACACAAAGAAAAGAAGAAGAGGAGTCAGAAAACATTTTAAAACTTTTTCAGAAACCCTAAGTCAAAGAGAAACAAATTTTGAAAGAAAAGATTGGGGAAAACGTTTTAAAACTCCAATAGAACACAGATATAGCATAGATCTAAGGAAACAAACAGAGAAAACCTCGAATAGCTTAGGGTTTCAGAGAAACCCTAGAAATGAGAAAGGCTTGGAAGAAAGTCCGATCTTGAGTCGGAGAGGTCAGAAATAGGCTCCTGATGCTTGGATACGCCGGAGCGAGGCCGGAGAGGCCTCAAAGCCATGGATCTGAGAAGATTTGAAAGAACACCATCGAGGTCAGACCTCGAAACTTCGAACACCCAGGGTTTAAAGGTGTAGGGGGGTGAGTATAGGCCATCCATGGCCTGAGAAGCCATGGATTCCGGTGAAAGTGCGGTTGAAAAGGGCAGAAGATGACTAGGGTTNCGACACAAAAAGAAGAAATTAAAGGAGTGGGAGCTCGTCTATTCTCGTGCGTGGCACGAAGTCGGACGCGAAAAAAGGAGAAAAGTTAAGGCACAAAACAGCGAAGCGAAGCAAAGTCACGGAGCGCTTCGCGAAATGGAAGAATTTCAAAAGTTGGATCCGCGTCAAAGTCCGCGTCTGGACGCGAAGGCAAACGCGGATTCCAGCTCTCCCATCCGAAGTTGGATTGAAGAATTCCGCCCTCATCAACCCTAGGTCATATAAATACATCCTAAAACACCACTTTGAAGGGAGAGACACTACTTTAGGGTTAGACAACACCCTTGGAGGCAAGAACACGCTAGGAGCAAGGAGGAAGATTCAACTACGAGTTTTTCCCCTTCTTCTTCCTATTTTATTGTTGGTTATGAATTGGAGTATTGTGTTTTCACATACTTTTATGAATAGCTAATTCGTTTTCTAGGGTTTTAATGGAACCTTTTGGGGATGAATTGGTTGTTATATTAATATAGTTTTGAGTTAGTTGTTAATCTCTATTTGTTCAACTACGTTTTGATTTTGGTTAATTGAAATGATCCTCAATTAGCCGTTCCTATTTATTATGTATCTGCTTGAGAGAGAGTGCATATTTAGGTAGTTGTTTGAACAACATCACTCCCGTAGTATAGGCGAGAGTCATAACCGAGGGTTTAGAGGTTGGATTAGAGATAACGATACCTCGGGTGCGATATAAGTGAACTGTAATGTGAATCTAGATAGCGTAGCTTGAGAGAGTGCGTCTAGTAAATTATCATAATTGCTTGAGAGAGATTTATGATAGCTGGAGAGTTCATGATTGATACAGGCAACTAATTCAAAGCTATAAGAAACATACAACTAATGAAATCAACAATTGGGGAAATCATAACTCTAGACCTCCTTAATTTAGTCTCCAAACCTTTGTCTCGTTAGTTGATAATTTTACCGTTTTATAGTATTTGTTGGTTAATTAGTTAGATATAAAAATCTTAATATTATAATTTAGGAATTGTTCAAACTTGTCTTCTTTGCGATATTGAACAATTACAGTGAAACCTTAGTTCTCTGTGGGATTCGACTCCGGACTTTTAGACCGGATTATATTTGCAGCGACCGCTTATCCTTTTTAGGACTAGAGTTGGGCGTGATCATTGACACCCAAATTCATTACAGAATTGAATTATAGTGCAGTGTGGAAGGGTCAGCCCTCAAATGTCCAAGTTCAGAGGGAACTCAAGGTCCCCAGAGCAGGGCTCATAGGAGGGGGGCAGAACTTAGAAACTAAGAGTAAGTGTAAGTGCAGAAAGGGGTTTAGGGGAAAGTCAAGACACAGACTGGTGGTCATACCCAGCAATTGGAAGTGATGGCACACCCCAACCAGCCTGTTAGCCACATTGTTTGGGAGTTAGGATCCTTTAAAGGATCAAGCACAGACATGAACAACAATTTGGATGCTGCCATGCCTGAACCTTAACTCAAACACATAGAAGGGAATAGGGGTATGGGGATTCACAGCAGAAAACGGATGCAAAGAGGACATCATACATATAGACAACAAAGTAGACAGGATGATAGAAGTTGTGAAATAAGCACATTGGGATGAGGCTGAAACTTTATTAGAACATACCAGTTTCAGGGAAACAAGAAAGTAAAAGCAGTAGTCTTGTAAAGCCAAATTACAAGCAAATAGTCAGAATATCTCATAAGAGAGTAGAGTGTTGGGTGGAGCGTAAGAGTATTGAAATTGAAAGTAAGTAATGTATGTTAGAGTATTGAACTCAAGGTGTCTTAAAGTGCTGAAAGGTCGTGCCCTTTATAGTGCAGAAAGCAAGTAAGAAAAATGTAAGAAAATAGTTTTGAAATCAATTACATAAGGTCTCCCTTTAATTATGGGATTCTGATTTCAAACGAGCAGAATAAATAAGGAAAGAATTTGATCAAAATCTTTTCCAAAGTAGTACAAGAAGGGCAAATACACAGAAAACTATTTAAGGAAAGAGTTTGATAGCAACACGGTTTGTGCAAATAAGGAAAGGCAATCAATCAACGGCCAGTAAAAATCAGAAATTGAGTTTTGGTATGAATGAATCCAACCAGAAAAGGTGAAGAAAGGTTTAATTAAAGAAAATTAGTAATAATCAATCGAACCTTATTAAAAGGAATTTTGAATCAATCACAAATTGGCAAAACCTTTTTTGAAGGAAGAATTCCTCATATATAAAGCATACAAACATGTCAAACAAGAAAGAACTGCCATGCTAATTAGAAAGAATCTAGTATAGAAAAGTTCAGAGTCACAAACAAAGAGGCTCAAATTCAGGTTATAGACTCAGACTTAGTTTGAGAGAATCCGGGGTTCCATAATAGAACCCTAGTCCACACACAAGATCAAACTCGCCAAAAACCCCAAATCCTAGGGTTTTCAATTTGAATCAGATGCAGAGACGAGAAGACAAATAACTGAAACAGGCTCAGAGGGCTCTTTCAGAGACTCATGAGAAAACACACAGGTAAAATAGCAGGTTCGAAACAAATAGAGTGAAGAAACTGATTTAAAGCATAAAGAACATGTTTTAAGAAAAGCTTGGAACTTAAACAAGTTCATAAGACAAAGAGGTAGTATAAACTTAAGGAAACAGTAGATGAAACATGTTTAGAAAGAACTCAAACAAAGTCCAGAAGAAGGCAAATAAAGAACTAAGAGCTTAGTAGAAAATACAGTAAAGGAACACAGGGGTAAACGAACACATAAGATAAACGTGTGAAAGCATGATATTGAAACCAGTAGAAGAAAGAACGGAGCACAATAGAAGAATATGCATAATAAGGCAAACATAAGAACACAGGAGAAGGTCATGCGAGGTAGAAAAGAGAACATAAAAACATAGCATAGACAGATTCACACAAAGAAAAGAAGAAGAGGAGTCAGAAAACATTTTAAAACTTTTTTAGAAACCCTAAATCGAAGAGAAACAAATTTTGAAAGAAAAGATTGGGGAAAACCTTTTAAAACTCCAGTAGAACACAGATATAGCATAGATATAAGGAAACAAATAGAGAAAAACCTCGAATATCTTAGGGTTTCAGAGAAACCCTAGAAATGAGAAAGGCTTGGAAGAAAGTCCGATCTTGAGTCGGAGAGGTCAGAAATAGGCTCCTGATGCTTGGATACGCCGGAGCGAGGCCAGAGAGGCCTCAAAGCCATGGATCTGAGAAGATTTGAAGGAATACCATCGAGGTCAGACCTCAAAACTTCGAACACCCAAGGTTTAAAGGTGGAGGGGGGTGAGTACAGGCCATCCATGGCCTGAGAAGCCATGGATTCCGGTGAAAGTGCGGTTGAAAAGGGCAGAAGATGACTAGGGTTACGAGGAACCTTCGAGAGAGTTTTGGGAAAGGAGAGTGTTTGAAGGCGGCTGAGAGATGGAAATGAGGGGATTAGGGTAGGGTTAGGTGAATTAAATGGTAAGGGGTGATCGTGGTCGTTGATCAAAACGATCAATGGCCTGGATTATAGAAAAGGCCAGCAGGTTAATTGGTTGGGTCGGGGGGTCGGGTTACAATTTGAGATTGGGCCGGTCTAATTGGGAGTTTAGGATTGGGTCAATTGGAGGGGTCAATTTGGCTATAATTGAAATAAATTGGGGCTATATACTAAATAGATAGTTTTTCCTTTTTTATTTTATAATAAATAGTAAAAATGATTCTAAAATTAAATTAAAAGTACTGAATCAGTAAATACTATATAAATATTAATTTTAAAATATTGGAACCAAATTTATAATTATAAAATGCTATTAATCTTAAAATAGGCTAAAATTGCAATTATATGCAATTTAGCTTTTAAAATACCAAATAAATTTGTAAAAAATATATAAAAATTACCTTAACTATATTTTGGTATAAATATGGGAAATAAAAATAATTATCCACCAAAATGATAATTTTGGGAATAATTATTGGTTTTTATACTGCTAAAATGGGCAATAAATTGATTTTAAAAATCTTTTAGAAATTAGTAAAAATACTAAAACACTTTGGCACGCTTATATATGCATGCATATGTTATATTGAAAATATATATAGGGAAAAATTGGGTATCAACAGCTGCCTCTCTTTACACGGGAAGGATGAAAGAGTTGTCGGGTAAAGATATGATGGCCAATTTGACCGAACGAAACGGCTTGAAGAATTTGACCGTGCTCTAGTTCCTGAGCTGCCTAGATATCCCTGGTTTTACAGGAATCAGGCCATATGTAGTTCAGGATCCGTTGGCGGAATATGCCGATGGAGATTTTTCCAAGGACAGACGAGATATTCGGGTTGGGGTGGATGGTTATAGTCTAGTAGGGCTGCGGGAACTGGAGCGGGATCGCTCCTACTGAGATGGCTGTTGCTAGCCGGTTTACCTGCAAATGAGCAATACGAACATATATTGTGCATAAATTTAAACGTGATGCAAGTTTCCGTTGGACCATGAATGATGTCTTTGGACGGTTAAGATGATGTCCTCAGACCATGACGTCCTGGGCCATGAAGCGTATAATAAAGGATTCGCCGGCTATGAAATGATGTTCTCGGGCTATAAGAATGATGCCTCCGAACCATGATGCCTTTGAATAATGCTATGAAAAAGATAAAATGGGGTCCTCAGGCCATAGCATGGCGTTCTCGAGCTATGCAAATGGTGCCTCCGAACAATGACGCCCTTGGACAGTTTGGCGATCTTTCAGCCCATGAAATGTAATAAGTGGTGATCTTTCAGCCGATGTAAGAATGTAAATAAAATGGCGATCTTTCAACCGGTGCAAGAATGTAAATAAAATGGCGATCTTTCAGCCGATGCAGGATTTAAATGAAGTGCGATATTCCAGCCATGCAAAACTGTAAGTAAAATGGCGATCTTTCAGCCGATGCAGGATTTAAATGAAGTGGCGATATTTCAGCCGATGCAGATGGAGGTAGAGCTTAACCTCGGAAGGCAGAATGGTGGCCTTATGCAATGCAGAGAGATGCAGATGGAGACAGAGCTTAGTCTCGGAAGGCAGAAAGGTAGCCTTATGCAATGCAGAGAGATGCAGATGGAAACAGAGCTTAGTCTCGGAAGGCAGAAAGGTAGCCTTATACAATGCAGAGAAATGCAGATGGAGACAGAGCTTAGTCTCGGAAGGCAGAAAGATAGCCCTATGCAATGCAGAGAGATGCAGATGGAGACAGAGCTTAGTCTCGGAAGGCAGAAAGGTAGCCTTATGCAATGCAGAGAGATGCAGATGGAGGTAGAGCTTAACCTCGGAAGGCAGAAAGGTAGCCTTATGCAATGCAGAGAAATAAAAGGCGAATAGCAGTAAAATCTCTTAGCTGATAGCTGATTGCAATACTGTGGCTGCTGGGGATATTGTGTGCGGATAGCAATTGTAGATAGGTGATGGTTTTGAAAGTTGTATGAGTGTATAAATGTATTCGATGGTTTGCGACTCGGGTACCTGCACCCAAAGAAAAATCATGAGTTCTGTAAAGGGGAAAAGGTTAGTTCGTATCCCCGCTGACATTTTCTTGACCCGCTCGGCTCTGTTTTGGTGATACTGTGCATATCCTTGGGGTAGCGTTGCTAAACAAAACAATTTTGATAATAGACATGCATGAGTTAGTAAAAATACGACATAAATATATAATTGAGAATAGTTTTTCTTTAGGTGAACCGACGACTGCGACTCGGTTCAAGACATTGCAACCTCTCTTGCTTCGGAATTTTGAGGGTCCTCCTTAAAATTCTGCCCCGGTTTACTGAGCTGGTGCTTCTGACGGCGGCTTGCAGTGATCGACTGAAGTTACTTCGGAATTTTGAAGGTCCTCCTCAAAATTCTGCCCCAGTTTCCAATTGCGGGGGGAAATGAAATTTTTATTGAATTGTGACCGAACCCATAAGGTTGCCTACGTATCCCCTCTTAAACGGGAATCAGGTCAGACGTAGTTCAAATTACACCATAAAAGAAATCATAAATGGTTACACATAGTATCGCTTCACTACATCGGAATTAATCGGCTTCGGCCAAACTTCTCCGTCCATTTCTGCAAGTATGAGGGCTCCTCCTGTTAGAACCCGGTGAACCATGTACGGACCCTACCGGTTGGGAGAGAATTTCCCTTTGGCCTCATCCTGATGCGGGAAAATCTTCTTTAACACCAGCTGCCCCGGTGCAAACTGTCTCGGCTTGACTCTTTTGTTGAAGGCTCTGGACATTCTATTTTGATAAAGCTGACCGTGGCAAACTGCATTCATTCTTTTTCCATATATAAGAGCTAACTGCTCGTAGCGACTCTTTACCCATTCTGCATCATCGAGTTCTGCTTCCTGTATATCCTCAAGGAAGGAATTTCTACCTCGGCGGGAATGACCGCCTCTGTACCATAAACCAACATGTAGGGAGTTGCCCCGGTTGATGTGCGTACTGTGGTGCGGTACCCCAATAAAGCAAATGATAATTTCTCATGCCACTGCTTATGCTTTTCTATCATCTTCCTTAGAATTTTCTTGATGTTCTTGTTGGCGGCTTCTACGACTCCATTCGTCTGAGGCTTGTAAGCTGTGGAATTCTTGTGTTTGATCTTGAAGGTTTCACACATAGTCTTCATCAAGTCACTGTTGAGGTTGGAACCATTATCAGTAATGATTGATTCTGCAATCCCGAACCGACAAACGATGCGGTCCCGGACAAAGTCTGCTATGACTTTCTTAGTTACTGCTCTGTAAGATGCTGCTTCGACCCACTTGGTGAAATAGTTGATCGCTACTAGGATAAACCTGTGCCCGTTGGAAGCAGCAGGCTCGATTGGTCCAATAACATCCATTCCCCAAGCGGCGTCAAGTCTCCCCAAGAAACTCATTACTTCTTTCTTATTCATTGGCGGTGGCAATTCTTGAATAGCTTTGACCTTTGATAGATCCAATTCTATCCCTCGGCGGCTCACAATGAACCCCAGCAATTTTCCAGCTGGAACCCCGAATGCACATTTCGCGGGATTCAACTTCAAGTTGTACCTTCTCAGTCTATTGAAGAATTTCCTCAAATCTTCCATGTGATCAGCGACTTTCTTGGACTTAATGATGACGTCGTCTACATACACTTCGATCTTCTTGTGTATCATGTCGTGGAAAATGGTGGTCATGGCCCTCATGTAGGTGGCCCCTGCATTCTTTAATCCAAACGGCATCATCTTGTAGCAATACATCCCCCATGGCGTAATGAAAGCTGTTTTCTCAAAGCATCATCTGCATCCATCCATATCTGATGGTACCCAGCAAAACAATCGACAAATGACTGCAGCTCATGCTTGGCGCAGTTGTCAATAAAGATGTGTATATTCGGAAAGGGGAAGTCGTCTTTTGGACTGGCTTGGTTGAGATCCCGGTAGTCGACACAGACTCTGACCTTCCCATCCTTCTTTGGTACTGGCACAATGTTGGCTAACTATGTTGGATACTCTACCACCCTGAGAACCTTAGCTTTGACCTGTTTAGTGACCTCTTCCTTGATTTTCAAACTCATATCTGGCTTGAATTTTCTGAGCTTCTGCTTTACTGGCGGACAAGCCGGATCAGTCGGCAATTTGTGAGCCACAATGGATATGCTCAGACCAGTCATGTCGTCGTACGACCAGGCAAATATGTCCTCATACTCTCTTAAAAACTCTGTATATTCTTCCTTCTCTGATGGTGACAAATGAACGCTGATTCGTGTTTCTTTGATGTTTCCTGCATCTCCCAGGTTGATGATTTCGGTCTCGTCCAGGTTGGACTTAGGTCTATTCTCAAAATTCTCAACTTCTTTAACAATTTCTTCCGGTATATCATCTTCCTCTGAATCTATGTCCGTTTGTTGCATTGTCTCATTTCAAGTCATAGTCATCGGTTCATCAAGATAAGTAATAGTAATGCTGTATAAGTAAAGTAATGAGAGAAAATAATAGGAGTAAGATTTATAAGAAAACCGAATTGCTTTTGATAAATTCCATAAATGTTTTAAACATCGGAGCTCTTTCTTGCCAAAACAAAAATGCGAAAGGAAAGTAAACTAGTAAAAAATAAAATAGTGCATGGTGCTTGTTCAGCCTTGCTACCCCGAGGCACGCCGGGCTCTGGTGGTTCTGACGGTCCATTTGTTGAGGCATGCTCCTCCGCTTACAGCCTGTATGGAAGGTCCTACACTCAGAGATTTTCGTGAGTTCCTCGTATATAATAAAGTATCTTCCGCCCCCTTCCACAACTATTTAGATTTCCTATCGGGCTCTCCAATCTAATTCAAGGTCCAGTCATTATACAATGCATTAATAATAGAAAATTTTGATTTGTAGTAGAAGGTAATTGCGAAGTCTTGATAGCCCCTCTAGCATTCGAATATTTCCTTGAAGCCTAAATATGCAATGCAAGGATATTTACAATTTTTTAGAAAAACCCCCAGACCAGATGTTTAGAATCAAACAAGTATCAACAGTCNTTTCATCAGTTGCCCCAGAACATATCCGAATGCTCCATCCAATACCGCAAGGTAGAGTATTAGGGGTCTACCTAGCTCGGGCGGGACCAAAACTGGCGGTGTTGACAAGTACTCTTTGATTTTGTCGAAGGCCTTTTGGCAGTCATCGGTCCATTTGGTAGTGGCGTCCTTCTTCAGCATCTTAAAGATTGGCTCACAGATGACAGTAGATTGTGCAATGAACCGGCTGATGTAGTTAAGTCTCCCCAAGAAACTCATTACTTCTTTCTTATTCTTTGGCGGTGGCAATTCTTGAATAGCTTTGACCTTTGATGGATCCAATTCTATCCCTCGGCGGCTCACAATGAACCCTAGCAATTTTCCAGCTGGAACCCCGAATGCACATTTCGCGGGATTCAGCTTCAAGTTGTACCTTCTCAGTTTATTGAAGAATTTCCTCAAATCTTCCATGTGATCAGCGGCTTTCTTGGACTTAATGATGACGTCGTCTACATACACTTCGATCTCCTTGTGTATCATGTCGTGGAAAATGGTGGTCATGGCCCTCATGTAGGTGGCCCCTGCGTTCTTTAATCCAAACGGCATCATCTTGTAGCAATACATCCCCCATGGCGTAACGAAAGCTGTTTTCTCAGCATCCTCTGCATCCATCCATATCTGATGGTACCCAGCAAAACAATCAACAAATGACTGCAGCTCATGCTTGGCGCAGTTGTCAATCAAGATGTGTATATTCGGCAAGGGGAAGTCGTTTTGGACTGGCCCGGTTGAGATCCCGGTAGTCGACACAGACTCTGACCTTCCCATCCTTCTTTGGTACTGGCACAATGTTGGCTAACCATGTTGGATACTCTACCACCCTGAGAACCATAGCTTTGACCTGTTTAGTGACCTCTTCCTTGATTTTCAAACTCATATCTGGCTTGAATTTTCTGAGCTTCTGCTTTACTGGCGGACAGGCCGGATCAGTCGGCAATTTGTGAGCCACAATGGATGTGCTCAGACCAGTCATGTCGTCGTACGACCAGGAAAATATGTCCTCATACTCTCTTAAAAACTCTGTATATTCTTCCTTCTCTGATGGTGACAAATGAACGCTGATTCGTGTTTCTTTGATGTTTCCTGCATCTCCAAGGTTGATAATTTCGGTCTCATCCAGGTTGGACTTAGGTCTATTCTCAAAATTCTCAACTTCTTTAACAATTTCTTCCGATATATCATCTTCCTCTGAATCTATGTCCGTTTGTTGCGTTATCTCGTTGCATGTCACAGTCATCGGTTCATCAAGATAAGTAATTGTAATGTTGTATAAGTAAAGTAATGAGAGAAAATAATAAGAGTAAGATTTATAAGAAAACCGAATTGCTTTTGATAAATTCCATAAATGTTTTAAACATCGGAGCTCTTTCTTGCCAAAACAAAAATGCGAAAGGAAAGTAAACTAGTAAAAATAAAATAGTGCATGGTGCTTGTTTAGCCTTGCTACCCCGAGGCATGCCGGGCTCTGGTGGTTCTGGCGTTCCAGTTGTTGAGGCATGCTCCTCCGCTTACAGCCTGTATGGAAGGGCCTTCCTCCCCCTCCTCCTCAAAAATAACACATAATCCATGTCATCATCTTCTAGGAACAAGTTCCTCATTGCTGCTAGTGCTTCCTCTTCTTCTGACCCATATATAACATCGGCTGGCTGGAAAGTCTGCTCTAAGCGAGGTATTGGTTGTTCCAACGAATAGTAAGGACCGCGCCAGGGTAGCGACCATTCATTGAATTCCTTCCAGGTATACTCATATCCCAATCCGAAGGTGGTGCCGTGTTTCTTGAGCTTGATGGGCTTAGCGATTCCTTGGTGATTCTTGCCAAGACCCTTGCCAGGTTCATACCCGCTCCAGTTCAATATGCTTTCAATTTTGTTGTCCCACCACTTGTCCTTATCAACGACGTTGACTCGCTCGATATGATGATAGGTCTCCCCACCTATCTTCCTTCTTCCTCCGATCGCTGGGATGGTCTGGCGACTGTATATGGGATTGCTACCGTCGCCGTGAATAATCACCTCTTGGTGATTCCATTCAAACTTCACTGCCTGATGTAGGGTTGATGCTACGGCCCCAGCGGCATGAATCCAAGGCCGCCCCAGAAGCAAGTTGTAAGATGCGGGCACGTCTATCACTTGAAAATCAACATCAAACCAAGTAGGCCCCATTTGCAGACATAAGCTAATTTCCCCAATAGTGGACCATTAGGAACCGTCGAAAGCTTTGACGTTGATGGCTCCATCCTTGATCTCATGCAGGCTCTTTCCCAACGTTCTAAGAGTTACCAATGGACAAATGTTGAGGCTGGACCCTCCATCAATCAGGATTCTGGTGATAAAATAATCTTCACACTGCACGGTGATGTGCAATGCCTTGTTGTGACTCAACCCTTCTGGTGGTAGCTCATCTTCATGAAAAGTGATTTTGCGACTTTCCAATATGTGACCCACCATGTTTGCCATTTCTCCTCCAGTGATATTACTGTGTACATATGCCTCACTCAGCACTCTTAACAAGGCATTCTTGTGTGCATCGGAATTCTGTAGCAAAGCAAGGATAGAAATCTGCGCTGGTGTTTTGTTCAACTGATCAATGACTGAGTATTCCTTCGCTTGTATCTTTTTCCAGAGATCATCGGGCCCAGTTTTAGTGATGGCTTGTCAACCAGAGGTCTGCTTACTCGACTAAGCCAAGTGTTCCGGAGTATAAACCCTGCCGGTTCTTGTCATACCTTGTGCCGCAACTGTTTCCCCAAACTTGGCTTTCCCCTTCCTTCTTGCCTCGGCTGTGTAGTCCCATGGTATGGCTTTTGCGTGGAATGGCGTTGCGGCTGTCATTGCTGCTAGAANGGTTTCGTAAATACCTTATAGGCATAGCTTAGCTAAACCGTAGTCAATGAGAGGAGATAGGTTACTTAAAAACACTGTCAGATAGACTGATTTTAATTAGACTAGTTCAGATTCTGCAGACGATGGTATCTACTATTGCTGATTTTAATCCCCTATAGACATGATATCTAAATGTTGATTTTAACCTCTATGGGCATGATATCTAGTTGAATGATTTTAACCCCTATAGGCATGATATCTAGTTGAACGTAGAATAGAAACCGGCAGGATTTTTACTTGGGATTCCTATAGGCATGATTTCTATACATTATACTAATTTTAACATTATGAACATGATACCTGCTTATAGCCGTTTAGATCCTAGAGCATGATGTCTAAGTGGTAACAAGCATGCAGAATTTTAAATAAAGTCCTATAGGCAGGTTATCTAGATGTGAAGTTGAACATGCAAAATTTGAAATGAATCCCATAGACATGGAGTCTAAATGCAGAATTGAACACGCAAGATCTAAAACCAATCCTATAGGCATGCTTTCTAAATGCAGAATTGAATCATTTAGAACACAAATCCTATGGGCGTGTTTTCTACCCTTGAGCATGCATAATTACCCATCCCTTTTCCACTAGCCGACCCCAAATATTTGTTACAAATTATTACAGACCAGTTGCTGAATTACATTAAGAAAATAAAAAAAATAGGAAAATACAACCATAGGAAGCCTGATTCTGACTTCCTCTTTGAGTTATGGAACAAACAGCCTCAAATACCACTTGTTTCAAAGCCTTTCTCAGACCTGGGTGTGTCAGAGTTCCCTAAAGATCTCAAAGGACCCCGGGCAGTGCTTACACCCAGGTTCATCGAACCAGATAGAGGTGAGTGCAGTGTGGAAGGGCCATCCCTTATGTGTCCAAGTTCAGAGGGAGCTCATGGGCCCAAGGCAAGGTTCACACAAGAGGGGCAGAACTTAAGTCTAAGAATATGGTGGAAGTGCAGGAATAAAGATTTAAAAACTGAGGGGAGAAAGGAAGGGGTAAGGGATGATGGGAAAACAGTAGTAGTAAAGCACAGAGTTCATAATTTCATACAAAGGGGTAAAGGGTTTGGAAATATATTGCAAGAGCATATACCCTTAGGTAGGGATCAGATTTGGGCATGCACAATAATAGAAGGTATTGGCATGCCTGTAAACCAATCAGAACACACAAACATAGAGGGGACATGGAGGTTATGATCCCAGGGGGATCAGGTTTGGGTCATGCACAGCAATGTCCAATGCTGTCATGCCCCAAACCAACCGCAGATACCAAACACATTGGGGGTTTAGGATTCATAAGCCATTATAAGTGACTGACAGAATTTATAAGAAAGCATTAATTCAGAATAGAAAGGGCAGATTACAATATGCTTAACAATGGAACTTGATTAAATACAAACAGGAAACAAGCAAGGGTGCAGGAAATAGTAAAGAAACATGTTGTTGTTGATGCTGAAAATTAGTTAGAATATACCAGTAAAGATGCAAATGCAGAGAAAAAGTAAGCAAGCTTCCCACAGTCTAGCCTTGGCTTTCAGCCAGCTAGGTAAGGCAGCAATACAAGTAGCAATAGAGAAAAGAGAGAGATTTTAGTGGAGTGTGTGTCTGAACTCAAGTGTTTTATTCCTTGTTTTTTTTCCTGTTTGAAAGAAAAGGAGGTGGGTTTTTATAATTTTGAAAACATGTGAGAAATAAGGAAATAAGTAAAGTTCAATACAAATATGGAAACAATCAATAGTCAGAATCAATCAACCAAGTGATTCCCCTTTAATTGAGGAATCACTTGTTTAACGGGGCTAACAGGTTCAAAATAAGGAAAGAAAATCACTTTGCAGGCAGACTTATTATTACCATAAAAGAAGTAGTAAAATATTGAGTAAGCAATCGAGTCCAAGCACAGAGATACGCTTATTTTGGGAGAAAGATTCAATAAGGCAAAATAAGGAAAGGCATCAATTACTTTAACAGGTGAGATAAATTAGAGTTCACAAAAAGAGAAGTTTTGAAATCGGTCCCAAGATTGCAAGTCAATCAAAGAAGGAACCTCAGCATATAATAGAGTGCACTAACAATAGACATCCGAGGCCAAACCTATTTGGCAAAAGAAACAGCATGCAATAGTAGCACAAAGTTCAGTAGATAGCAAACATTCGAAGCATGATAATCAAGTAGGTCAAGTTCATTGAATCAATAGTGAAGAAAAATAGAGTATCAGAAGCATGCAAAGGGTCTCACAGTAACAGATGAGAGATCTTTTATAAAATTAGGGTTTCAAGTATAGTCAAATATTAAAGATAGTAAAACCCAGAATCAGAGGATTCACACAAAGAAAAAGAGGTTCTGAAACAAGGAACTTTCAAATCGAGTCAGGCATTCAAACGAATAGTTTCAAACCCAAAGGCATAGGTTTCTTCAACAATATTTAAGCTTAAAAGATGATAAACAAAAATATCAAACAAATACTTAGCAAACAGCTTCAGAAACTCGAATGAACCCAAAAGAAATTAGGGTTTTCCAATTCAATCGAGTGTAAAGATGATAAACAAATAAATCAAACAAATATTTAACAAACAGCTTCAGAAACTCGAATGAACCCAAAAGAAATTAGGGTTTTTTAACATGCTAAACTCAGATAGGAGAATAACATGTACAAACATAGTAGAATCACATACATATTAAAATCAGAGAAAAGATTTTGAAAAGAAGAACTTGAAGAAAAACCCTAATCGGAAAAAGATGAAGAGTCTTTTTGAAAGCAAAGTTAAAGAAACTTCGAGAAGGCATTTAAAAACTCATGGCAAGCATGGACCTGAGGTAAATCTGAAAGAAGTCGAAAAGGTCTTAGAGATTAGGGTTTCAGAAGAACCACAAAAGCAACGAGAAAGGCCTTGAAGGTTACCGATCTAACCAGGAGAGTCAAATGTCTGACTCGAATGGCCATGGCTGGCCGGAGAAAGGTCAGGGATGACCGGAGAAAGGTCATCGAGCAAGGACTGGACCAA
Source organism: Nicotiana attenuata (assembly GCF_001879085.1). Classification (NCBI taxonomy): domain Eukaryota; kingdom Viridiplantae; phylum Streptophyta; class Magnoliopsida; order Solanales; family Solanaceae; genus Nicotiana; species Nicotiana attenuata. Next base: position 128,227 of record NW_017670546.1, read on the forward strand.
AACCCTTCAAAGTCTGGTCATGAGACCACAGAACCAAACACATAGAAGCCATGGAAGGCCGGTATATGTCTTAGATGACCCCGGAAGGCCATGGATTAGGGTGGCGGCGGCTAGGGTTCAGGTGAGGTTTCAGAGAGAATTGAGAGAAGAGGGATTCAGAGGAGGCGGCGGGTAAGATATGAAAGGGTTTGGGGGGTAGTTCAGGATTAATTAAGGCAAGGTGTAATAGTGGCCGTTGATCTGAATGATCAACGGCTTAGATTAGAAGGGGTAGGTGGGTCGGTTCAACGAAATTGGGTTTGGGCCGATTTAATTTGCAATTGGGTCGGGGTTCAATTGGGGTCAGAATTGGGTTATAATTGAAATGAAATTGGGCCATTATTTAAATAGCCAATTTTCCCCTATTTAATTTATAAAAAATAATAAACTAACTTCTGGAAATAAATTAAAGGTACTAAAATAATTTATGACACATAATGAATTATTTAGAAATACCGGACTTAATTATATGAATATAAACGCAGTTAAATCTTAAAAGAGGCTAATATTGCAATTATATGCAATTTAGCTTTAAAAATACTAAATAAATTTGTAAAAATGTGCAAAAATTCCCTTGGCTATATTTTAGTATAGATATAAAAGTGCAATAAGTGAATCACCCAAATGATAATTTTGGAAGCAATAATTGGATTTTTATGGATAAAATAGGAGAATAAATAGATTTAAAAATGTGACGACCCGACCCGTCGTCTCATGGTTACCGCCCCGTTTCCCCCATTTTATGCTTCTTCATGTTTCATTATCAGTATTTGGTGTGTTATAGTTGATTCGAATTGGTTTTGGTAGAAATGAGGCACTTAGTCTCTTTAAGGAAGGCTTAAGTTGGAAAAGTCAACTGGACGTTGACTTATAAGTTATAAGGCGACGGTGTGATTTCTGGTGATTTGGTTAGCTTCGGGGGATGATTTGTGACTTAGGAGTGTGATCAGAATTTATTTTGGAGGTCCGGTGTAGAATTAGGCTTGAATTGGCGAAGTTAGTATTTTGGCGAATTCCGGTTGATGGGTGAGATTTTGATCCGAGGGTCGGAATGGAATTCTGAGAGTTGTTGTAGCTTCGTTATGTGATTTGTGATGTGTGTGCAAAATTTCAGGTCATTCGGACGTTGTTTGGTTGGGTTTTTGATCGAATGCGTGTTTCGGAAGTTTTAGAATAACTTAGGCTTGAATCCGATGTAATTTGATGGTTTCGGTGTTGTTTGACGTGTTTTGATGATTGGAACAAGTTTGAATGATGTTATAGGATGTATTGGTGCTGTTGGTTGAGGTCCCGGGGGCCTCGGGTGAGTTTCAGGTGGTCAATCGGACCCTTTTCCATGTTGAGATGTTGCAGAAATTGACCATCAGCTGTTGCAGAAGAATTTGCCTTCGCGATCGCGTGAGGTCCCTCGCGGTCGCGTAGAAGGAAATTGGGTTGGCCTGAGTTTGGCCTTCGCATTCGCATTTGGTGTCTCGTGTTCGTGGAGGGCCTTGACCCTGTGCTTCGCGTTCGCAGTGAGGGTGTCGCGTTCGCGAATAAGGATTTGGAGCCCAGTGGAGTTTGTTCTACGCGTTCGCGTGTGAGGTAGCGCGTTCGCGTAAGTATGAAGCCTAAACTATCACGTTCGCATGCATTAATTTGCGTTCGCGTAGAGTGTTTTCGAGCTTTTAAATTTTTGCACTTCGCGTTTGCGAGGTAGTGGCCGCGAACGCGATGAAGGGTTTTCCAGGTCTGGGCAGAATGTTTATAAACATTTCATCCGCGATTTTTAGCCATTTTTCCCCCATGGTTGATCATTTTGAGAGCTTCTTGGTGGAGATTAAAGAGGGATTCAAGGGGAATCGACTGGAGGTAAGATTTTTGAACTTAAAACTCGTTTTTATTGTGAAATCCACCTAGAAATTCATGAAAATTAAGCCAAAAGTGGAAGAATTAAGGCTTGAGTTTTGGGATTTTTAAATTGGAAATTGAAGGGCCATTTGAGGTTGGATTTGGGAGTTCTTGGTATGTATGAACTCGTGGCGAGATGAGGAATCCATTAATGTGAATTTTGTAATTTTTCGAGAAGTGGGTCCGGGGCTCGGATTTTGCTAGTTTCGAGATTTTTGCTATTTTTCGATTGGGTATTGTTCCCTTAGCATATTGTGATGTATTCGCTCTGATTTTGGATAGATTCGACGCCCGTGGAGGCCGATTTGAGGGGCAAAGGCGTCGCGAGCTAGAGATTTCACCGGTTCGAGGTGAGTAATGATTGTAAATGATATCCTGAGGGTTTGAAACCCCGGATTTGCACATCATAGTGCTGTATTGAGGTGACTTGCATGCCGGATAGTGGGCGTGGGGTAGAGCACCGTTGGGGATGGTGACTTGGTCCGTCCCGATTGATGAAATTACTACGTATTTGACTGAAACTACTTGTTATCATCATAATTTGGACTTATTGCCATGTTTGGGTTTCATGCCAACTATGTGAATCCTTCAGGGATTGTTATCACTGTTTTCGCATTACTTTGCATATTATCTTATCTCGGTCCAAGGTTTTAATACTGTTTTGCAAACTCAGCCATTTTTCTAAGATTTGAAAACTTAAACAATATTTTATTGACGTTTTGAGCTGAGAACTACCATGTTGTATTGCCCAAGTGGCTTATGTGCATTTCTGGACTGAGCATGGATCGGGCTGCGCGCCGCAGCAGTGTTACATGTGTATTTCTGGACTATGGATGGCTCGGGCTGCACGCCGCAGCGGTGTTATATTGATTTTGAGGCCGAGAGCCTGGTTGATGCCACGAGATGGCTTGATATTGCGCCTGGGCTGTAGGAGCCCCTCCAGAGTTTGTACACACCCCCAGTGAGCGCCGTCGACGTAAAATAGATCGGGCTGCATGCCGCAGTGGGTACCGGAGTGTACCGTCATATGCATTGCATTGCACTCATGCATTTGTTCCTATTTGTATTATTTGTCATGACATTCCAGCACTCGCATTTCATTGGCATCCATGTTACTTCTTGCACCGTTTACCTGATACCCTGGTGTTATTTGTTAATGGAGTGCTGTGCCCGAGGGGCTGACTGTTGTGCTGACTTGCACCATCTGTTTCGCATTCATTTGCTTAACTGTTGGGAAAAAAAAAAGATGTTTTCAAAAGAGGTTTTAAACTGAGTCCAGATATTTCTAAAGATTTCACGGTTTCACTGTTTTCTCAAAGGGTTACACTGTTCTGTATAGCATGATGGCTTGCTTTACGTGGTTTCTTGCTGCTCAATTATTATTTACCTTTATTACTCACTGAGTTGGAGTACTCACTTTACTCCCTACACCTCGCGTGCAGATGCAGGTATTAGTTTTCCCGGTAGCGGGTTTGAGCTGGTTGAGGATTTTGCTATTGTAGCTGAGCAAGGTGGTCGCCAGCGTTCGTAGCACCGGGTTTCTTCCTTTTGATTCCAGATTTTATTCTATGTATTACAGGCTTTGTAGTTGTATCAAAAATCCTTCTAGATGCTCGTGACTTGTGACACCCCGATTTCGAGCTGAGTCGGGATGGGTTCCCTGTTTTATCACGTTTATTCTGTAATATGATTTCATTATCTATGATTCAGACTTATTCATGCTAAGTAACTGTTAAAAGAGGCGTCGTTGTTCTGTTGGCTGGCCTTGTCTTCACGAGAGGCGCCATCACGACCGGGTTTGGGAAATTGGGTCGTGACAAAAAATCTTTTTAAATTAAGAAAAAGTAATGAATCACTTGGATATACTTATATATACATACATATACCATTTTGAAGTTATTTTGCATATTGAAAAAATATATAGGGAAAAATTGGGTGTCAACAACGTTCCTGTATGTATTTCTTCCCGTAGCCTGTTTGCCTCCGCAGTGTCTACACATCTCAACAAACCTAAATCTGTGGTCCTCCTGTACAAGACCTCCCCATTGAGGAAAAAGTGGTTTTCCAGCCTCTTGAGGGCTTGCTTTTGACCATTAGTAGCATTCTCCGGGTATTCTCTAGTTGCAAGGAATTTTCTAATGTCCTGAAACCATGGTTTGCCATCTGGTTCTTTATCTACATGGAAGCAATAGTCATGTTGATCCCTGATCTCTACCTCAAAAGGGCCGATGTACTTCTTGTCTGGATGGAGAATCATAGATGATAGGGTTTCAATGGCGTCGACGTACTCGTTCTAAATCCTGGGGACGTGCTTGAACTGAATCTTTGTGAACTTCTTGAATATCTCCTTCACGCAGTGCAGGTATGGAAGTATCTTGACATTCTTGGTGGACCATTCCCCTTGGACATGCTGTATCAATAGATCGGAATTCCCTATGACCCAAAGTTCTTTGACGTTCATGTCGACTGTCATTCTAATCCCAAGGATGCACGCTTCGTATTCAACCATATAATTGGTACAAGGGAATCTTATATTTGCCGATGCTGGATAGTGTTGTCTAGATTCTAAAATCAGGATTGCCCCAATTCCGACTCCTTTGAAGTTTGTTTCTCTATCGAAAAACATTCTCCATCCAGGATGCGGTTCTGCAATATCTTCTCCCGCAAATAATACTTCTTCATCGAGAAAATACGTAGTAAGTGGCACGTAATCCCCATCCACCGGATTTTGTGCTAGGTGGTCGGATAAAGCTTGCCCTTTGATAGCCTTCTGCCATTTGTGAAAGTTTTGTGTTTGCTCATTTTGTTTATATCATATGTATCAAGCCAAAAGGGAAGAAGGGATAGCCTTAACATACCTTATCACAGTCTATCCAATGACCACGTTAAACTCGTCTAGTCGCACTTAATCTACAACAATGATAATAATACTATCGTTAAGCTACGAATGATGCAACTATTGTACAACGATTCACAAGCTTATTTCATATTAATACGGACATCATCTCCCTTGTTTTCCTTGCTTTCCCCAAGTCCATCAAAACAACAAGAACACATACAACCTTCAACTACATACCTTCACCACCACAACATACCCAACAACCCAAGAATACCAATCAATCTACACAACAACAAGTGCACAAATGTCACCAACGAAACTACTATTTAACACGACGAGCGGTAAGCTTTGGATTGGAATCAAACCCCAACTCTTTTTTCCATCTCCCCTGTACTTACAAAACCGTTAAAAGGTTCAGCATATAAACATATATATTGATATGATATTCCAATCTTATATCCATCATAAAAGTAACATCAGACAACCCAACAAGATATAACAACAACAAGTACAACTTCTAGGTATTGTGTGGTTGCTTCTTCTCCTATTTAAAATATCATCAAGATTTGACAAGCATAACAACAATAAGAACATTATAATCAAGCTATTCCCCACGATTTTCAGTGATATGAAGTCATATACACAACTCCAAAATAGTCCAATAAGAGACAACAACTTCTTATCCAACTTCAAGTTCTATCTTGTAAATCTTCATCCAAATAACATAACCAATAGATAGATAAGCTTAATCATAATAAATAGGGTATAGGGTGTTATACATACCTTAAATAATCTGAACAAACTCGAAACAAAGCTTTCTTAGCTTACAAGCACCCTAAAATACATCACAATACCATAGAGACTCTCTTCTTCACTTAGGCTAACTTTTGAGGCTAGGTTTAGATAAAACCACCTTGGATTCGACTTGGAACCTTGGAGAACTATTATGGAAGTGTTGAGAGAGTTTTGGAACTGTCCTTGGTCGAAAATGACCAAAAATGAGCCATCCAACCCCTTTAAAATTTTCAAGGGTCGTCCACCGTCTAAGTGGGTTCCATTGGAAGCTGCTTGCCCAGTCTCACAAAAATGTGAATATCTCTCTATTCGGATGTCATATCGACGAATGATTTAATAATATAGAAACTAAACTCTTAGATCTTGAATTTGGTAGGTGGATAATCTTGTAATTCCAAAAATATTGGGAGAAAAGCTTAGCTATATTTGACCTAATTTTCATCACATTTATGAATGTAATTTGTGATGACCTTTGCCAACTTTTGTTCCACAACTTGCTTGACTTCAAACATAATACACGACTATCATACGACTAAAATCTATCATAACATAACCTTCTTATCATGTTAAGAACCCTAGTATCACCCCAAAATTACATGCTATAACATTCCCAACTTGTCGACATTCGACGAAACTTATTTTCTTCAATTTGTTTAGCTTCTAAGCCTTTCAACCCTCTTGGTACTTGTTATCCATGATAATACAAATTTGTAACCTCTAAGGTAACATGATTAACTTACTTTATGTACTTTCAAAGAAGATCTCATTTATAAGCTTACATCAATTGACTTACGACGTACTCTCATATACGAAAACACGGGATGTAACATCTTTTCCCCCTTTGGAACATTCGTCCTTGAATGTTGACTGAGGTGCTTATCAGTGTCATAACCTATAGCTCTTAAGAATACTTTAATATTGTCCTTGACATCTAGGCAACTATTCTGTGAATAAGTCCAAAGGCCAGGGCATTCCCCCCCTTTAGGCCTCTTTCTCACACAACGACTTGTGATCGGAATTCTTCCAATCTTGTAAATATTGCTACCTTCTGTCATGCAGCATGTACGACTCTGATCTTGTATGGCACTTATGCGACTCTTCTCTCCTTTTTTCCTCTAGCTTTTAGCCAATCTCTAGGCCTCACTTTGTGAACATATATAGAACTATAAGAAGCTGTCCCTTTGGGTATCTATAGGTGTACTGAATTTCTTCGATCGGTACTCTGTTGAACTTACGACTATTGATATATCTTGTTTCATAGCCTCAATTATCTATGTTCATGGCTTTACTACATCTAGGTAGGTCTTACTTTACCATAACACTTACTTCAATTTATTATTACCGAGGTTTGCTACCCAACTGTAGGTTACGCTCTTGCTGCTTATCCGATAGGTATAAATCTAAGTCCTTTAATGCTTCCTCATTACTGTTCATCTTAGGAATGACATCCTAATCTCATCTCATACTTTCTAAATTGTATCTATCCATTGTTGATTCACCTTAATGTTGATCCATAATCTACCACTAATAACTTGAAACCTCTTACATAATACATTGTCACTAGGGCTCACGTTGCCTCGCGGAACATTTGAAGTGATTTTCCTGATCCACCTAGGGACGATACTATACTTCAATAATTGTATTTCATAGCGTCCCAACGTGACTCATCTTATGGGGGTATTTTAATCCTGTGTAATTCATGAAATTCCTTTTCTTAAAATCATTACTTAATCAAAGGCCTAAATGTCATCCTCTTATCTATCACTATTAAACCCTTATTCTACTACCAGGGCAGCATTTCATCTACTCTAATTGCTCCTAGTCTTGGACTCCTCTGAGTTCATTCACGCTGTATCGAGCTTTCTGTAACTTACGAAAACCATCAACTCTCTTATTTTGATAGGCTTAATCCCGAGGCTTTACCTATTTTTGTCACCTTCTCACTCACCTTTTCTTATCCTTACTCCTATCTACCTAAAACCTTGTCGCTCTACCATACTTTAGCTTGCGATCAATACGTATCTATTTATACTAATCGCAACCTTCCTTTAACTTGCTAGCACCTTCGTGCCTTCTCAATTGTATTTAAATGTAAGCAATTACATTTGCTTAGTGGGAACCAACCATGAACCTCCTGATCTTCTCTCTCTTAGTGGGAACCAACCATACTGCATGACGTGCCAATTCCGCGAATATCATCTCATACTAGGTCAGAGTCATACCCTCCTAGAATAGATGCTCAAACTCCCTATGTAACTCATATATGCTAGTCCGTGGAACAAACTTCTCTAAGAGGAGAACTGAGAACTGATGCCATGTAAGTGGTGCTGCGCCAGCTGGTCTGCCTGAATCATAGGTTTGCCACCACCTGTAGAATGGCCCTCTCAGCTGAAAGGTAGTAAAATCAACTCCACTAGTGTCCAAAATACCTGTTATGCGAAGAATCTGATGATACCGACTCTCCTCCACTGAACTGGGGAGGGCGAAGTCTCTAAAACCGCTCCAACTTCTTTTGCTCCTTATCAGTCATAGATGGTCCAACCTCGGCCCGAGCAGCAATAACTTGTTGAACTGGCAACACTTTCGGTGTCTGATAACCCTAAGCTAGGTGCTTCGGTGTACGAACAACGGGAGTCTGGCTCATCCCCCATCTTGTGAGGTAGCTAGTGTAACTGGCATCATAGCCGCCTGAGCCAAGATTGTGTACACACTCAAGAGCTGAGCCAAACCATGTATGGCAATAGGTACCACCGGTGTCTGATCTAGTCTCACCGGCTCAACAGTATCCGGAACCTACTTCTCCACTAGAGCAACTGGTGACTCTACAGGTGCTGTTGTAGCAGCAGTGCCAGCCCCACCTCGGCCCCTACCTCGGTCCTAGCCTTTCGCGGCCCTGACTGGTGTAGAAGAGTAAATGTTCAAACTTTGAAATTTAAATCTGCACGACAAAATGAAAGAAAGTGTTTACTAATAGTTCAGTAGCCTTTCGAAGATAAGCATTGTCACACCTCCTTTTTTACCACCTGCAGGGGGATATAAGGGAATTTTTCCAATTAAGTGACATTAATCGAAATGGAATTATTTTATTTAATTTATCAGAGTCGCCACTTGGAATAGTTTATTTGGGTGTCCCAAGTCACCGGTTTATTTTTAAATCCCAAATCGAGAAAATTTTGACTTTATTTAAAAGTCTGCGAACCAAAAGTTCTAAGTAAGGAATTCTACTAACCCGAGAGAAGGTGTTAGGCATTCCCGTGTTCCGTGGTTCTAGCACGGTCGCCTTAACTATTATTAATTGACCTATTATCTGATTTACTACATGTTTTAAACCTATTGTGCATTTTTAACTTTATAACCACTTTTAATTATTTTGACCGCTTTTTAGAACTTATGGAATTATTTCTTGAACAAGTTACGATTGTCGTACACTTGTTTGTTTTGGAACAAGCCGCGAATCACGCTACATGAAATGCACTCGGGGTTCACGACATGTGTATTTTATTAACATTCGAAGTTGTTATGATCGGGTTACATGAAATGCACCCCTGAATTTAGGAATTAGATATCATGAATATGCCATGGAAACCGTACCCATGGTCACGATGGTTTATTATAAACGCGCCTAAAGCAAACTACGAATGTTCAAAGTATTTTTTACACTGGTTATGAATGTTCAAAGTATTTTCCACACAAGTTTTGGTGTTAATGTGAGGGCCATAGATTATGGGATTTATTTGCGTATGGCACACATCAAATTATTTTTAGAAGAAAAGATTTGTATTTTCTTTAAGGCAAACTAAAGATGCTCCTACTTTAATCTAATTTGAAATTAGGTATCACAACTACGTCACAGGAACCGTACCCGTAGTCGTGATGATTTATTATTAATCGCGCCTAAAGCAAGCTACGATGTTTGTTTTTCTTTCCTAATCTATTTTGAGATTATTGCAGAGTCGGGAGGTATGGAATATGGAGTTGTTAAGAATCATTAGCTCTTATTGACAAGTTATTTTGAATTATTTACAACTTAACAAGTTCTTACTACTCTATTATTTGTGATTCTAGTGGTAGACAAAAGCAGTCAGAACAAGAAAATCTACAAGTAAGGTTGACAAATACACTATCAGAACAACAAATTAAACAAAATACCATCTCAACCATAATAGCAAATATTAAAAGAGACTTTAGATGATCTTCTAATTTTTTACCAAGCAAATATGGCACACTTAGTTTAATTTAAAGCAACTAACCCGTTCCAATCACAAATCTTCACATTGAAAACCACGGAACGGATTCCAAAACCCAGACCACTTTTAAATTTTTTTCTAATTATACTAGATCATACTGTTAATAATTTCTAATCTTGCTTGATTGTTAAATGAGCTTGAAATCTAAACATGAGACAAATATATAATGAAACTAAGCCACATTTAACAAATTGACACTTAAAGCCAGCATTCATCACTGAACATCTTATTCAAGCATGTCAGCTACGAAATCTCAAATGAAAACAACTAAAAGCCAAGAGATAGACAAAAACCTTTATGTAGCCAAACTTCTTCACAACTGGATTAATTAAAGCTCTGTGAGAGGACTGTACAATGACGACGATAGTTCAGCTAGCAAAGACCAAAACCACCAAACGATTTCGGATCCAAAAAAATGCAAACAGGAATTCAAACCAGAACCGGAAACCTCGATCGGCAACAAGGAATCGAACTAGGAATGGACAAATCATAACTCTCATTTTGAATCTGCTTGAGACCGATAGCTTTTCCCATCTTAGTGACAAAAATGTGAACTCAGAAATCGAAGATCGGAGTTAGAACTGAAAATAGATACTCTTTTTATGTTTTTTTCGTTTTTGGTATTCAACAAATGAAACTGAAAATGAAGAAGGAAAAGAAAAATAGCGCCGAAGAACTCTAGGAATTTTCTGCTCAAAGCTTCTGCTGGATTTTTGCCCACTTCTGATTAGCAGCAGATGTGAGAGAACGAAATGGTGACAGTGAGTGTGTGTGTGTGTTCGCCGGGTCTGCTGCTAGCGGCGTCGTTGGTCAGAGGGGTCGGATTCTGGCGAAGGATGGTGAGAAGACAAAGGGCGTGATACAAGTTTCAAGGGTATGGGTGGTCGATTTTAGGAGGAGTTAGGGTTGGTCGCTGGTCTGATTAGGTGGTTTCCGGCGAACTGTGGTGGCTGGTTTAGCTTAGAAGATCAGGGGTCCAGGTCTGGAGGTGTTCTTGGATGGGGGTGGTCACGAAGAAGAAGACGTGAAAACGGCGGATTTTTTGCTCCTAGGTCTCTAGGGTCTAGGGTGTATAGGTCTAGGTTAATTTAGGAGTTATGTGTTATTTTGTAGGGGTAGGAATTAGGTTAGGTCAAATAGGGAATGGGTATGGGCTCAATATTTTGGGCTTGAAGGGATTTGGGTCATGAATTTGGACTGATTAACTTTGGGGAAGGAAGACTAAATCAAAAATCTTTTTTTTCCATTTTTCTTTTTCTTTGATTTTAAAATCTAATAAAATCCTAAATTAATCCTAAATCAATCTAATTTGAAAAAGTTAAGATTGTTTATTTATTAAAATAACCAATTAACTTAAAACTAAATAAAAACACTACTTTCTAAAGACTAAAAGCTAAATATGTAAAAATGATCATTTTTGTGATTTTTCTTAATAAAATTAATTCCTACATGCAAATTGGTCCTAAGATTACATGAAATTAAAATATGATATTTTTTTATCATTTTTTTATGATTTTAAAATATTAAAAATGCATGAAATGCAACAAATAAAGAAAAACTTCTAAAATCCCTTAAAAAATCATTTTTTGTTTATTTTTAGAAGTTATTTCATCTAGGGCAAAAATTAGGTGCTCACAGCTGCCCCTCTTTGCTCGGAAACATGAAGAGTTTTCGGGCAAAGATAAAGTGAGCAATTACAAGCAATTTTTTCCCGTTTGAAACTCCATTCGGAAGCATTTTGAAAAACTTTGACCGAACCTTGCTTAGGAGGTTGTCCATATATCCTTGGCTATAAAGGAATCAGGTCAGTGTAGTTCAGAAGTAGGAACAGTGATGGAGTATACCGAGGTGGAGAGCCGATTGAGGTGCCGTTCCGTCGAGGTTCCGGTCCTCGGTCCCGTTATTACATCAAAATCAAAATTAAAAAGACTAACTAAACCTACCAGCTACGAGTTACAAGATTCCTATCTATGAGTCTTCTGAAGCTTGATCTTGAGTCTTGGATGATTCTTCATGCGGACTCTGATCTGAATCTTGACGCTTGTTAGCTGCAGGTGCTGATTCATTCCTTTTTCAACTTCTCGGATCAAGGCGGGACATGCAAAACTTGTGACTTCAATCACATCTTGAACAGTCCACATCTTTTCTCCATTTCTGCACTTTGAGTTCATTTCTTTTTTTATTTTCTTCTTTTCTTTATTCTGGATTGAGACTCATTCTTTTGGTCATCTCGAACCCTGTGCCTCGAGGTAAAACCTGCTCAGACACCAAAACAAACAAACGAACGAAATTTTTCTGCCCCAGTTTTCACTAGGAAAATTTCGTGAGTTATTGTAACAAAATTCTAAACTACTTCTTTATTTAAAGCAATAAAAGTCAGGATTGTGTGTCCTTGGGAAAAAGAGATTAGGGAGTGTAGCCCAATATTTATAATGAAATCAACTAGGGAGTGGAAACCCTATGTTGGAAAAGCGACTAGGGAGTGGAGACCTTATGTCTAAAAATAAAATCAACTAGGGAGTGAGACCCTATGTTGGAAAAGGAGACTAGGGAGTGGAAGACTCTATGCCTAAAATAAAATCAACTAGGGAGTGGAGACCCTATGTTGGAAAAGCAACTAGGGAGTGGAGACCCCATGTCTAAAATAAAATCAACTAGGGAGTGGAGACCCTATGTTGGAAAATGAGACTACTGACTTGTGTACTATGCTAAAATGAACCAAGAAGGATTTTTTTTTCTTTTTTTTTTCTAGAAAAATCATCATCATTTTTTTTCATTTTCATTTTTTTAATTTTTATTTTTTTTGAGAAAATCATTCTTTTAAACAAATTGCCCCAACGCCTTTTTTTTAATCGGAGACATCCTTTTTTTAAGAAATTATTATCCTAGGAGAAAATTTATCAGACTAGGTTTTAATCTTAGGAGAAAGATTCATCAGACTAAGATTTCGATCCTAGGAGAAAATTCATCAAACTAGGTCCTTTTTTTTTCTTTTTTTTGGTATCTTAGGAGAAAGATTCATCAGACTAAGATTTCTGTCCTAGGAGAAAGTTCGTCAGACTAGGTTTTCTATTTTAGGATAAAGATTCATCAGACTAAGATTTCTATCCTAGGAGAAAGATTCATCAGACTAGGTTTTCTATCTTAGGAGAAAGATTCATCAGACTAAGATTTCGATCCTAGGAGAAAATTCATCAGATTAGGTCCCTTTTTTTTGTTATCTTAGGAGAAAGATTCATCATACTAAGATTTCTATCCTAGGAGAAAATTCATCAGACTAGGTCCTCTTTTTTTGTTATCTTAGGAGAAAAATTCATCAGAATAAGATTTTGATCTTAGGAGAAAATTCATCAGGCTAGGTCCCCTTTTTTTGTTATCTTAGGAGAAAGATTCATCAGACTAAGATTTCTATCCTAGGAGAAAGTTCATCGGACTAGGTCTTCTATCTTAGGAGAAAAATTCATCAGACTAAGATTTTGATCCTAGGAGAAAGTTCATCAGACTAGGTCTCTTTTTGGGTATCTTAGGAGAAAGATTCGTCAGACTAAGATTTTTATCCTAGGAGAAAGTTCATCAGACTAGGTCTTCTATCTTAGGAGAAAAATTCATCAGACTAAGATTTTGATCCTAGGAGAATGTTCATCAGACTAGGTCTCTTTTCGTTAACTTAGGAGAAAGATTCATCATAATAAGATTTCTATCCTAGGAGAAAGATCATCATACTAGGTCTTCTATCTTAGGAGAAAGATTCATCAGACTAAGATTTCTATCCTAGGAGAAAGTTCGTCAGAATAGGTCTTCTATCTTAGGAGAAAGATTCATCAGACTAAGACCTCGATCCTAGGAGAAAATTTATTAGACTAGGTCCTTTTTTTTCCGTAATCTTAGGAGAAAGATTCATCAGACTAAGATTTCTATCCTAGGAGAAAGTTCATCAGACTAGGACTCTTATCTTAGGAGAAAAATTCATCAGACCAAGACCTCGATCCTAGGAGAAAGTTTATCAGACTAGGTCCTTTTTTTATGTTATCTTAGGAGAAAGATTCATCAGACTAAGACGTTTATCCTAGGAAAAAATTCATCAAACTAGGTTTTCTATCTTAGGAGAAAGATTCATCGGAGTAAGATTATTGGGAGAAAAATCCATCAAACTAGGACTTTTTATACTAGGAGGAAAAATGTGAAGATCAATGGCAAGATTTTATGCACAATAGCAAGACAAATAAAGGCAAAGATTTGAGAAACTTCCCTTTGTAGTCTCTTCTCTTCTTTTCTTTTCCTTCTCTTTTTTTGTTTTTTTTTTGTTTTGTTTTTTTGAACCACTTTCGTTGCACTACTTTGTTCCTATTTCACACAAAGAAAAATGTGTCAGTTTTGAAAATGATGGTCGGTTTGTGGCCTTGAGTCTTGTGCAGCTTGGCTTCTGCTCAATCAGCTTGAGTCGGTTTCAAGAGACTTTTGCTCTGCATCAACCCTAATTGTTTCACACCCAGTACCATTTGTATTTGTGGCTCAATCAGCCTTATCCCAACTGGAGATCTTTGCTCAGGTGACCTTTTCTGATATCTTGAATAACTTCCTACTTTTTGAGCAATTTGTCTGTCAGAGAGAATCACAAGTTATCTTTGCTTGCGCCAAGTAGGCTGACAAGAGTCTTTTGGGGGAGCCTTTGCATGAATCCTCAAGACATGTTGAGAGTAACAACTGAGTGCTGGCCAAATTTACTATATGCAACTTAAAAGCTGGTAGCAGATTTGGAAATCTTTTCTTGCTTATTTTGACAAGGACTGACTCAGAGTGAAGGACAGAATGATGCAAAGAAACAAGTATTAACAAGAAATGCCCCAGTCGGAAGGACAGAAGGAAGAATTTTTTTTCTTTTTTTTTCAATAACTAGCCTTAATGATCATGACATGCATTTTGGACCCAACGGCCTGATCTATCAAACTAATCCAATCTTCCCTTTTACCATTCTTATGACCTTTGAAGTCGGGCTTGTTCGTGCCAATTCTTTGCATCAGCTTCACGACTCACTTTCGACTAGTGGTGCCCCGAGGGATTTTCACCAACGAGTCTCTCTCATTTATTTATCTCTACTTACCGTCATCTTAAAGTGCCCGTGAGGGTTTTCACTACTAACACTCTCTCATTTTCTTTTATTTTTCTTTTTCTTTTGCTTTCTTGTGCGAGCATCTTGACAGTGCTCTATGTCGCGTGACAACCGTTGCTCACTGCATGCTTCTCTTGGCATTCTTGAAGGCTGATCAGGAGGTCTTTATTTGGAAGGTTTTTGGACAGGGTTGGAAAGAAAGGTTGGCATGAAGGCTCAAAATAGACTCAAAGTAAAGGGGGTTGTAGGTTTACAACTCTTGGAATCGACTCTTTCAAAAGTGAAATAAAATCTTTGCCCCGGTTTCAGCTATTGGGGATTTTTTGAATTTTTTGTTGAATTCTTATTGGTTGGACCGAACCGTGAGGCTGCTGGTGAGAAGACGAAGGGCGTCATGCGAGTTTCAGGGATATGGGTGGTCGATTTTAGATGGAGTTAGGGTTGGTCGCTGGTCTGATTAGGTGGTTTCCGGCGAACTGTGGTGGCAGGTTTAGCGTAGGAGATCAGGGGTCCAGGTCAAGGGGTGTTCTTGGATGGGGGGTGGTCACGAAGAAGAAGACGTGAGAGGGGGGCTTATGAAAACGGTGGATTTTTTGCTCCTAGGTCTCTAGGGTCTAGGGTGTATAGGTCTAGGTTAATTTAGGATTTAAGTGTTATTTTATAGGGATTTGGGTCATGAATTTGGGCTGATTAACTTTGGGGAAGGAAGACTAAATCAAAAATATTTTTTTCCCTTTTTCTTTTTCTTTGATTTTAAAATCTAATAAAATCCTAAATTAATCCTAAATCAATCTAATTTGAAAAAGTTAAGATTGTTTATTTATTAAAACAACTAATTAACTTAAAACTAAATAAAAACACTACTTTCTAAAGACTAAAAGCTAAATATGTAAAAATGACCATTTTTGTGATTTTTTTTAATAAAATTAATACCTACACGCAAATTGGTCCTAAGATAACATGAAATTAAAACGTGATATTTTTTATCATTTTTCTATGATTTTAAAATATTAAAAACGCATGAAATGCAACAAATAAAGAAAAACTTTTAAAATCCCTTAAAAATCATTTTTGATTTATTTTTAGGAGTCATTTTCATGTAGGAAAAAATTAGGTGCTCACAAGTATAGATGTCTCCGTATAGATCCGCAAGACTCTACTAAACTTGATCATGACCCGTAGAACCTATGAACCTAAGGCTCTGATACCAACTTGTCACGATCCAAAACCACCAACCATTCATGATGACACCTAACTCACTTGTTAGTCAAGACAACATGAAGCATAGTTACAGAAATAGTAGGAATAATACAATCCTAATGCCAATAACATAAAATAACTACGTCAAAATACAATAATCCCCCAAAATTGGTAAATACAGTATCATAAGCTCTAAACAGATGTACAAATCTGGAATACAAATAGCAATACTGTCTGAATAAAAACTAATAGTAACTAAAAAGAAAAAGAAGATGCCATGACTACGGTAGAGATGCAACTCTGCCTCGTCTCTCGAAAGATAAACTCAGCAACAATTCTCACCTATTGATGGCTCGGTCCAACACCTGAATCTGCACAATTAAGTGTAGAGTGTAGTATGAGTATAACCGGTCGTAACTAACCTCCACGAGATAATAGAAGCAAGAATTATTAATGATACTCGCTATTCACTTGTACAGTTAATAAATAGAACAAGTACAGAACAATAATATGATTAAGTCATGAACCATAGATAAAACCACCTTGATGCACACAACAACTTAACATATTATGCTCAGTCAATCATCCAGCATATAAAGAAGATATGCAAATAAAACTGGTAAACAACCAAGGAAATTGCAAGTAAAGAAGAAATACAATAACCGAATCAAACATTGGCCAGTCTTTCCTCATATTGCATGCACTCCATCAAGAGAGAAACATGATAGGGTTAGGGGGATGCATCCTTATCCACACGCTACACGGACAATCACGTGCCATAAATATTAACCACACGGTGTATTCACATGATAATAATCACAACTGCACGGCGAATTCACATGCTAATAATCACAATCGCACGATGTATTCACGTGCTAATAATTATGACTACACGGTCAATTCACATGCCAATAATAGCAACCGCACGACCAATTCATGTGTTACCAGTCCAATCCATATCACACAAAAAATAGATATATAAGAATACATGTACATGAACAATGAATATCAAATTTCGTACTCATGGACTGGTGTAAGAGACATGCTACGGGTATGTATATGAAATGTGTGATGTGATGACCCGATAGGTCATCTTATGATTTAAACCAAATTCTATGTTCTGAGGCCTTTAAAACCTTATTTTATCCCTCCTCGATTTGCGTGCACAGTCCGGACTTGTTTCCAGAAAGCTTTTGTGTTGAAAAGTTGATAAAATAGGGATTTTTGATTAAAAACTTCATTTGAGTTGACTTCGATCAACTTTTTTGGTAAACGGACCCAGATTTATGTTTTAAAAGTCCCGATGGGTCTGTATCAAAATATGGGACCTGGGCGTATGTCCGGAATCAAAATCTGAGGTCCCTAGCTCGAGTTATGAATTTTTGATAAAAATTGTAAGTCTAGATATTTAATGGTTTTTAAGGAAATGTTAATGTTTGATCTTGTTGGTATCGGGCTTGTATTTTGGTTCCAGAGCATGGTACAGGTTCATTATAATATTTAAGTCATGTTTGTGAAATTGGGTGAGAAACGAAAGTGGTTTGACGTGATTCAGACGTCCGGTTGAGAAAATAGAAAGTTCAAAGTGTTCTTGAGAATTTCATTTGTTTTGGTGCTAAATTTGTTGTTCTAGAGGTTATTTTGGTGATTTGATCGCACGAGCAAGTTCATCTGATATTTTAAAACTTGTGTGCATGTTTGGTTTGGAGCCCCGAGGGCTCGTGTGAGTTTCGGATAGGCTACAAAGTGTTTTGAACTTAGAAATCATAGCTGGTGTGCTTCAGGTCTGTAGACTTCGCATTTGCGAAGAAATGTCACATTTGCGAGCAGTGGGGCTGGGAGGAGACCTTCGCAATTGCGAAGTTCAGGATCGCAATTGCGATTATAACCGGCCGCATTTGCAAACAATTGTTCGTATTTGCGAAGACAGCAAGGCTGGGGAAGCTTCGCATTTGCAAAGAGTTTCTCGCAACTGTGGGGTTCGCAGGTCGCATTTGCGACATCCACAGCTGTGTAAAACCTAACTTAGACGGGATGTTTTCTCATTTCTCCAAATTTTCTGTCACGGCCTAACCCCGGTCGTGATGGCACCAACATACAGCTAGGCAAGCCCGACCATTTAGACAACCTTAACCGATTAATCACAGTGGATAAATAAGTTTTCACAACTAAAATACCAAGTTAAATGCGGGAAAATCCTGAAATAAATTCTAACATCCGGAAAGCCCAAAATATAATATACTATTCAGCCCGTAGAATCTGGTGTCACAAGTCTGAGCCTCTAATGCATGAGTATTAACCTACTACATAATGTTTCTCTAGAAATGTTGAAAACAAATAAATAAAATAGAAGGAAGATCAGGACTGCGAACGCTAGTTTGCATCTACCTTGAATCTCCCGAATGTGATGCTAGGCAGAGAAAGATCTCACTCAGCCTCAGTGGGTGCACCTGAATCTGTACACAAGGTGCAGGGAGTAATGTGAGTACTTCCAACCCAGAAAGTAATAACATAAATACAGTCTGAGAATAAGAAATCCTAAATAGGCACAAAGTGAAGTTATAAACACAGCAACATGAACCAGTAGCATAGTACAGTAAAACAGTGAAAACAATTATAGAATTATCACATCAGAATAAAGAATAAATGACAATTAAATATGCAATGCAACACATAAACCGGTACTCTCCAGTACCCGTTGCGGCGTGCAGCCCGCTCCATTTATTTATCGTCGACGGCGCTCACTGGGGGTGTGCAGACTCCGGGAGGGGCCCCTTACGGCCCAAGCGCAATAATAANATGGCGATCGTTTCAGCCGATGCAGGGTTAAATGAAGTGCGATATTCAGCCATGCAAAAAATGTAAGTAAAGTGGCGATCTTTCAGCCGATGCAGGATTTAAATAAAGTGGCGATATTTCAGCCATGCAAAAAATGTAAGTAAAATGGCGATCTTTTAGCCGATGCAGATGGAGGTAGAGCTTAACCTTAGAAGGCAGAATGGTAGCCTTATGCAATGCAGAGAAATGCAGATGGAGACAGAGCTTAGTCTCGGAAGGCAGAAAAGTAGCCTTATGCAATGTAGAGAGATGTAGATGGAGGTAGAGCTTAACCTCGGAAGGCAGAGAGGTAGCCTTATGCAATGCAGAAAAATGCAGATGGAGGTAGAGCTTAACCTCGGAAGGCAGAGAGGTAGCCTTATGCAATGCAGAGAAATGCAGACGGAGACAGAGCTTAGTCTCGGAAGGCAGAAAGGTAGCCTTATGCAATGCAGAAAGATGCAGATGGAGGTAGAGCTTAACCTTGGAAGGCAGAGAGGTATCCTTATGCAATGCAGAGAAATGCAGATGGAGGTAGAGCTTAACCTCGGAAGGCAGAAAGGTAGCCTTATGCAATGCAGAGAAATAAAAGGCGAATAGTAGTAAAATCTCTTAGTTGATAGCTGATTGCAATATTGTGGCTGCTGGGGATATTGTGTGCGGATAGCAATTGTAGATAGGTGATGGTTCTGAAAGTTGTATGAGTGTATAAATGTATTCGATGGTTTGCGACTCGGGTACCTGCACCCAAAGAAAAATCATGAATTCTGTAAAGGGGAAAAAGTTAGTTTGTATCCCTGCTGACATTTGCTTGACCCACTCGGCTCTGTTTTGGTGATACTATGCATGTCCTTGGGGTAGCGTTGCTAGACAAAACAATTTTGATAATAGACATGCATGAGTTAGTAAAAATACGACATAAATATATAATTGAGAATAGTTTTTCTTTAGGTGAACCAGCGACTACGACTCGGTTCAAGACATTGCAACCTCTCTTGCTTCGGAATTTTGAGGGTCCTCCTCAAAATTCTGCCCCAGTTTACTGGGCTGGTGCTTCTGACGACGGGTTGCGGTGATCGGCTTGAATTTACTTCGGAATTTTGAGGGTCCTCCTCAAAATTCTGCCCCAGTTTCCAATTGCGGGGGGAAATGAAAATTTTATTGAATTGTGACCGAACCCATAAGGTTGCCTACGTATCCCCTCTTAAACGGGAATCAGGTCAGACGTAGTTCAAATTACATCATAAAGGAAATCATAAATGGTTACACATAGTATCGCTTCACTGCATCTGAATTGATCGGCTTCGGCCAAACTTCTCCGTCCATTTCTGCAAGTATGAGGGCTCCTCCTGTTAGAACCCGGTGAACCATATACGGACCCTGCCAGTTGGGAGAGAACTTCCCTTTGGCCTCATCCTGATGCGGGAAAATCTTCTTTAACACCAGCTGCCCCGGTGCAAACTGTCTCGGCTTGACTATTTTGTTGAAGGCTCTGGACATTCTGTTTTGATAAAGCTGACCGTGGCAAACTGCATTCATTTTTTTTCCATCTATAAGAGCTAACTGCTCGTAGCGACTCTTTACCTATTTTGCATCGTCGAGTTCTGCTTCCTGTATGATCCTCAAGGAAGCAATTTCTACCTCGGCGGGAATGACCGCCTCTGTACCATAAACCGGCATGTAGGGAGTTGCCCCGGTTGATTTGCGGACTGTGGTGCGGTATCCCAATAAAGCAAATGATAATTTCTCATGCCACTGCTTATGCTTTTCTATCATCTTCCTTAGAATTTTCTTGATGTTCTTGTTTGGCGGCTTCTACGGCTCCATTCATCTGAGGCCTGTAAGCTGTGGAATTCTTGTGTTTGATCTTGAAGGTTTCACACATAGTCTTCATCAAGTCACTATTGAGGTTGGAACCATTATCAGTAATGATTGATTTTGGAATCCGAACCGACAAACGATACGGTCTCGGACAAAGTCTGCCACGACTTTCTTAGTTACTGATCTGTAAGATGCTGCTTCGACCCACTTGGTGAAATAGTCGATCGCTACTAGGATTAACCTGTGCCTGTTGGAAGCGGCAGGCTCGATTGGTCCAATAACATCCATTCCCCAAGCGGCGAACGGCCACGGTGAGCTTGTTGCATTAAGCTCATTTGGAGGCACCTTTATCATGTTTGCATGTATCTGACAGCGATGGCATTTCCGGACATACTGGATGCAGTCTGTTCCATAGTCATCCAAAAGTAACCAGCCCGGAGTATCTTCTTTCCTAATACAAAACCGTTCATATGTGGATCGCAGGTCCCAGCATGAATTTCCTCTAGTAGCTTGGATGCTTCCTTTGCGTCGACACACCTTAGTAATCCCAAATCTGGATTCCTCCTATACAGGATTCCTCCGCTGTGAAAGAAATTATTGGACAATCTTCGAAGCGTGCGCTTCTAAGTAGTATTTGCAAGCCCTAGGTATTCTCCTTTTGCCAAATATTCCTTGATGTCATGAAACCAAGGCTTTCCGTCTGCTTCTTCTTCGACGTGAGCACAGTAAGCTGGCTGATTGTAGATCATCACGGGAATAGGATCAATGAAATTCTTATCTGGATGTTGTATCATAGAGGCCAAGGTAGCCAATGCATCGGCGAACTCATTCTGGACCCTGGGGACATGTTGGAATTCCGTCTTTGTGAACCTTTTCCTTAATTCCTGTACATGGTGTAGGTATGGGAGTATCTTAGAGTTCTTGGTTGCCCATTCTTCTCGGACCTGATGTATAAGCAAGTCTGAATCACCAATCACTAGTAACTCTTGGATGTTCATGTCAATGGCCATCTTGAGCCCTAAGATGCAGGCTTCGTACTCGGCCATATTGTTAGTGCAGGGGAACCTGAGCTTGGCGGATACCGGATAATCCTGGCCGGTTTCTGACACTAGAACTGCTCCTATGCCAACTCCTTTGAAATTTGCCGCACCATCGAAAAACAATCTCCAGCCATCATAGAATTCTGCAATGTCTTCTCCTACAAATAATACCTCCTCATCAGGAAAATACGTCTTCAGGGGTTCGTATTTTCCGCAAGGTGATCCGCTAGTGCTTGTCCCTTGATTGCCTTCTGAGTCACGTAGACAATGTCGAATTCACTCAACAGGATTTGCCACTTGGCTAGCTGCCAGTGGGCATGGGCTTCTGGAAGATGTACTTCAACGGATCCATCCTTGATATGAGATACGTAGTATAAGCACAAAAATAATGCCTCAACTTCTGAGCTACCCAAGTCAGAGCACAACAGGTGTGTTCCAACAGAGAATACCGGGCCTCGTATGGGGTGAACTTCTTACTGAGATAATAGATGGCCTGCTCCTTCCTCCCTGTTTCATCAGTTGCCCCAGAACATATCCGAATGCTCCATCCAATACCGCAAGGTAGAGTATTAGGGGTCTACCTAGCTCGGGCGGGACCAAAAATGGCGGTGTTGACAAGTACTCCTTGATTGTGTCGAAGGCCTTTTGGCAGTCATCGGTCCATTTGGTAACGACGTCCTTCTTCAGCATCTTAAAGATTGGCTCACAGATGACAGTAGATTGTGCTATGAACCGGCTGATGTAGTTAAGTCTCCCCAAGAAACTCATTACTTCTTTCTTATTCTTTGGCGGTGGCAATTCTTGAATAGCTTTGACCTTTGATGGATCCAATTCTATCCCTCGGCGNNNNGACCATTTAGACAACCTTAACCGATTGATCACAGTGGATAAATAAGTTTTCACAACTAAAATACCAAGTTAAATGCGGGAAAATCCTGAAATAAATTCTAACATCCGGAAAGCCCAACATATAATATACTATTCGGCCCATAGAATCTGGTGTCACAAGTCTGAGCCTCTAATGCATAAGTATTAGCCTACTACATAATGTTTCTCTAGAAATGTGGAAAACAAACAAATAAAATAGAAAGAAGACCAGGACTGCGAACGCCAATTTGCAGCTACCTTGAATCTCCCGAATGTGATGCTAGGCAGAGAAAGATCTCACTCAGCCTCAGTGGGTGCGCCTGAATCTGCACACAAGGTGCAGGGAGTAATGTGAGTACTTCCAACCCAGAAAGTAATAAACATAAATACAGTCTGAGAATAAGAAATCCTAAATAGGCACAAAGTGAAGCTATAAACACAGCAACATGAACCAGTAGCATAATACAGTAAAACAGTGAAAACAATTATAGAATTATCACATCAGAATAAAGAATAAATGACAATTAAATATGCAATGCAACACATAAACCGGTACTCTCCAGTACCCGTTGCGGCGTGCAGCCCGCTCCATTTATTTATCGTCGACGGCGCTCACTGGGGGTGTGCAGACTCCGGGAGGGGCCCCTTACGGCCCAAGCGCAATAATAAGCCATCTCGTGGTATCAACTAGGCCCTTGGCCTCATATCAATATGAATATCATACCGCTGCGGCGTGCAACCCGATCCCATGCTCAGTCCAAAAATCACATAAGCCTCTCGGGCAAACCAAAATATAGAAATATTCAGCCCAAACTTCAGTTAAAAATATTAATTAAGTTTCAAGTTAAGAAAATGGGGCTGAGTTTGCAAAACAGTATTAAATACCAGGACTGAGTCCAATGATATGCAAAAATGGTAAGAAACCAGTAATAATAATCCCTGAAGGATTTAAATCAATTGGCACGAAGCCCAAACATAGCAATTAGTTCAGTTAAAATGATAATGAGGGAATTTCAGTCAAATACACAGTATATTCATCTATCGGGACGGACCAAGTCACAATCCCCAACGGTGCTCTACCCCACGCTCGCTACCCGGCGTGCAAGTCACCTCAATATAGCACTACGATGTGCAAACACGGGGTTTCAAACCCTCAGAACAACATTTACATCTATTGCTCACCTCAAGCCGGCCAAAGTCCTAGCTCGCTATGCCCTTGCTTTTTGAATTGACCTCCTCGTGTACCGAATCTGATCAAAACCACAACGAATACATCACAATATGCTAATGGGACAATACCCAATCGAAAAATAACTAAAATATCGAAATTAGCAAAAACCCGAGCCCGGGCCCACTTCTCGAAAATCAGAAAATTTACCATCAACGGATTCCTTATCTCGCCACGAGTCTATACATATGAAGAACACCAAAATCGGAGTCCAATTGACCCCTCAAATCCCCATTTTAGCTCTCTTAAGTTCCAAGCCCTAACCACCATTTTTGACCTTTGATTCCTTAATTTTTCAGTCTTAATTCATGTATTTGTACCATAAAATCGTGTTTTAGACTCAGAAATTCTTACCTCAATGAAGTACCTTGATTTCTCTCTTCCAACTCGCCCAAATTCTCCAAGTCCGAAGTGGAAATTATGAAACCATTTGAAATTTCGCGAAGATGAAATTTAATAACACTGCTCAGACGTTTCCGCATCTGCGGCTCCATGGCCGCATCTGCACCTCCCGCTTTTGCGGTAAACGCACTGCTTCTGCGAAAATATCCGCTTCTGCGGTTGAATATGCGCTCCTATGACTTCCGCTTCTGCGGACAAAATCTCGCATCTGCGAATCCCCCTTAACTGCTCAACTTCCGTATCTGCGGTCCTCCTGTCGCATCTGCGACTCCGCAGATGCGGTCTGCTACTCCGCACCTGCGATGCCTGCTGCTTCTGCGGCTCATAACTCGCTTCTGCGGTCCCCTTTCCGCAGAAGCGAAAATACCAGAAGCAGCACAGGTTCTGCAACATTACAAGTCCAAAACTCCTTGTTAGCCATCCAAAAACACCCCGAGGCCCCCGGGACCTCAACCAACAACACAAACATGATCCAACACCTTATTCAAACTTGCTCGAATCATCAAAACACCACAAATAACATATAAACCATCAAATTACATCAAATTCAAGCCTAAGTTCATCCAAATCTTCCGAAACTTGCATTCGATCAAAAACCTATCCAAATCACCTCCGAATGACCTAAAATTTTGCACGCACATCCCAAATCACATAACGAAGCTACAGCAACTCTCGGAGTTCCATTCCGACCCTCGGATCAAAATCTCACCTATCGACCGGAATTCGCCAAAATACTAACTTCGCCAATTCAAGCCTAATTCTACACCGGACCTCCAAAATTACTTCCGATCACACTCCTAAGTCACAAATCATCCCCCGAAGCTAATCGGATCATCGGAATTCATATCCGAGCCCTCTAACACATAAGTCAACGTCCGGTTGACTTTTCCAAAACGAACCTTCCTTAAAGAGACTAAGTGTCTCATTTCCTTCTAGAACCACTCCAAATCAACTTGTTCACACCCAACACTGATAATGAAGCATAAAGAAATAGAAAATAGGGAAAACGGGGCGGTAACTCACGTGATGACGGGTTGGGTCGTCACATCCTCCCCAACTTAAACAAACGCTCGTCCTCGAGCGAGTCAAGAAACATACCTGAAGCCTCAAATAGGTGAGGGTATCTGCTCCGCATCTCCCGCTCGGTCTCCCAGGTAGCCTCCTCCACGGGCCGAACTCTCCACTGCACTTTCAGCGAAGCAACATCCTTTGACCTCAACTTCCGAACCTGATGATCCAAAATGGCTGCTGGCTCTACATCTTAAGTCAAGCCACCCTCCAGCTGAACTGTACTGAAATCTTGAACATGGGACGGGACCCCAATGTACTTCCGGAGCATAGAAACATGAAAAACTGGATGCACTCCCGACAAGCTAGGTGGCAAGGCAAGCTCATAAGCCACCTCCCCGATCCTCCTAAGTACCTCAAAAGGCCCAATGAACCGCGGACTCAGCTTCCCTTTCTTCCCGAATCTCATAACACCCTTTGTGGGTGAAACCTTCAGTAAGACCTTCTCACCGATCATATAAGATACATCTCGGACCTTCCTGTCTGCATAACTCTTCTGTCTCGATTGCGCTGTACGGAGTCTCTCCTGAATCACCTTCGCCTTCTCCAATGCCTCCTGAACCAAATCTGTCCCCAACAACCTAGCCTCCCCGGGCTCGAACCAACCAACTAGAGATCTACACCGCCTCCCATACAAAGCCTCATACGGTGCCATCTGAATGCTGGACCGATAGCTGTTGTTGTAGGCGAACTCTGCAAGCGGAAGAAACCGATCCCATGACCCTCCAAAATCAATAACGCAGGCGCGTAACATATCCTCCAATATCTGAATGGTGCGTTCGGACTGCCCGTCCGTCTGAGGGTGAAAGGCTGTGCTCAACTGTACCTGCGTACCCATCTCTCGCTGAACAGCCTACTAAAATTGATAGGTGAACTGAGTGCCCCGATCTGATATGATGGAAACTGGGACACCATGCAATCGAACTATCTCCCAAATATAAATCTCTGTCAGCCGCTCTGAAGAATAAGTAGTACAAACCGGAAGGAAGTGCACGGACATGGTCAGCCTTTCTACAATCACCCAAATAGCATCAAATTTCTTCAGAGTCTGTGGGAGTCCGGTAACAAAATCCATAGTGATTCTCTCCCACTTCCACTCAGGAATAACCATCTGCTGATGTAAGCCACCCGGTCTCTGATGCTCAAATTTCACTTGCTGACAATTAAGACACTGGGCTACATACTCCACAATATCTCTCTTCATCCTCCGCCACCAATAGTGCTGTCTAAGATCCTGATACATCTTCGCGGCACCCTGATGAATGGAATACCGCGAGATATAGGCCTCCTCCAATATCAACTCCCGAAGCCCATCCACGTTGGGCACGCAAATCCGGCCCTGCATCCTCAACACATCATCATCTCCAATGGTCACATACCTGGCATCATCATGCTGAACCCTGTCCTTAAGGACAAGCAAATGCGGATCCTCATACTGACACTCTCTGATGCGGTCATACAAGGAAGACCGAGAAACCACACAAGCCAACACCTGAATGGGCTCTGAAATATCCAGTCTCACAAATCGATTGGCCAAGGCCTGAACCTCAACTGCAAATGCCCTCTCCTCAACTGGAATGTATGCCAAACTCCCCATACTCACCGACTTTCGGCTCAAAGCATCGGCCACTACATTGGCCTTCCCTGGGTGATACAGAATAGTAATGTCATAATCCTTAGGTAACTCTAACCATCTACGCTGCCTCAAATTAAGATCCTTTTGCTTGAACAAATGCTGAAGACTGCGATGATCAGTGAATACCTCACAGGATACGCCATACAAGTAATGCCTCCAAATCTTCAGTGCATGAACTATAGCAGCTAGTTCCAAATCATGAACGGGGTAGTTCTGCTCATGGGGCTTCAACTGACGAGAAGCATACGCAATAACTCTACCCTCCTACATCAAAACACAACCAATCCCACTCTCGAAGCATCGCAATATACCGTATAAGAGCCTGAAGCTAATGGCAAAACTAACACTGGGGTTGTGGTCAATGCTGTCTTGATCTTCTGAAATCTCTCCTCACACTCGTTCGACCATACAAATGAGACACCCTTTTGAGTCAACTTGGTCAAGGGTGATGTAATAGAGGAAAAACCCTGCACAAACCGGCGATAGTAGCCTGCCAACCCAAGGAAACTACGAATCTCTGTGGCTGAGGACGGTCTAGGCCAACTCTGCACCGCCTCTATCTTCTTTGGGTCAACCTGAATACCCTCGCTGGACACCACATGTCCCAAGAAAGCCACTGAACAGAGCCAGAACTCACACTTGGAGAACTTTGCATAAAGCCTCTCCTCCCTTAATCTCTGCAATACAACCCGCAAATGCTGCGCGTGCTCCTCCTGACTACGCGAGTATACCAGGATATCATCAATGAACACTATGACAAATGAATCCAGATAAGGCCGGAATACACTGTTCATCAGATGCATGAACGCTGCTGGGGCATTGGTCAGCCCGAAAGACATGACAAGAAATTCATAGTGACCATATCTAGTCCTGAAAGCAGTCTTATGAATATCTGAGTCCTTGATCTTCAACTGGTGGTAACCCGAACGGAGATCAATCTTGGAGAACACCCTCGCTCCCTGAAGCTGGTCAAACAAATCATCAATGCGAGGTAAGGGATACTTGTTCTTAATTGTTACCTTGTTCAATTGCCTATAATCGATGCACATTCTCATTGTGCCATCCTTCTTCTTCACAAACAGAATTGGTGCACCCCAAGGTGACACACTAGGCCGAATGAACCCCTTATCCAGGAGCTCCTGAAGCTGCTCCTTCAATTCTTTCAACTCCGCTGGTGCCATACGATATGGTGGAATAAAAATGGGCTGAGTGCCCGGCACCAGGTCAATACCAAAATCAATATCCCTGTCCAGCGGCATGCCCGGCAGGTCTGCAGGAAACACATCGGGAAACTCCCTCACAACGGGGACAAACTCAATGCTAGGAGTCTCAGCTCCCACATCTCTCACAAACGCCAAATAGGAAAGACAACCCTTCCCAACCATACGCTGGGCCTTCAAGAAGGAAATAACTCTGCTAGGAATATAGTCAGTCACACCACGCCACTCGATCCGCGGTACACCCGGCATTGCCAAAGTGACTGTCTTAGCATAACAGTCTAGAATAGCATGACACGGAGATAACCAGTCCATGCCCAGGATAACATCGAAGTCTACCATGCTCAATAGCAATAAATCAACTCAGGCCTCCAGACCCCCAATAGTCGCCAAACATGACCAGAATACGTGGTCTACAACAATAGTGTCGCCCACCGGGGTAGATACATGAACAGGTAAGGCAAGACACCCTCGGGATGTACCCAAATGATGAGCAAAATATGAAGACACATATGAATAGGTAGAACCAGGATCAAATAATACTGAGGCATCTCTGTGACAGACTGAAATAATACCTGTAATGACCGCGTCTGAAGCAATGGCATCTGTCCTGCCCGGCATAGCGTAAAAACGAGCCTGGCCACCGCCTGATCAATCTCCACCTCTGGGACGACCCCTGGCTACCTGATCTCCACCCTTAGCTGACTGGGCGGGTGATGAAGTAACTGGAGCAGAAGTCGAGGGCTGACCCCTCTGCTGATGCTGTCTGCCACGAAGGCGAGGGCACTGCCTCCTCATGTGACCAAACTCTCCACACTCATAATAGCTGCCCGGTACTGGAGATGGGGACTGACGGGAAACCCTCGCACCGGAGTGACTAGCAGATGCACTCGGCGCGGAAGAAACCTGAACTGATGGGGCATGAGATGAACTCTGAGCTGGGAGGGCGCTGAGTGAAGTCTGGCCCTGCTGGGGCCTATGATGACCACGACCTAAGATCCCCCACGATACTCTGGACGAGCTGACAGAGCAGGCTTGAAAGATTGGCCTCTACCCTGCTGGAACTGGCCCCTCGAAGGAGCACCACTGTAACTGCCCGATCCACGAGGCCTCTTAGCCTCCCTCTCCTCTCGCTCTCTACGGCGAACTGACTCGATCTCACGAGCGATATCCACCACCTCCTCAAAAGTATCACCCAGTACTCTCTCTCTAGTCATCAGAATACGGAGATAGTAGTTAACGCCATCCACAAATCTCCTAATCCTCTCACGATCTGACGGAACCATCCAAGTAGCATGACGAGCCAGCTGGGAAAACCTCATCTCGTACTGAGTCACTGTCATATCTCCCTGTGTCAACCACTCAAATTGCCTACGTAGCTCCTCCCTGCGGGACTGAGGTACATACTTCTCCAGAAAAAGAGCGGAGAACTGCTGCCAAATAAGAGGTGCTGCACCGGCAGGCCTACGCCTCTCAAAGTCCTCCCACCAAGTAAGAGCATCCCCCGTGAACTGAAAAGTAGTAAATGCCACACCACTCGACTCAAGGATCCCTGCCGTACGGAGCATACGCTGGCATCTATCGAGAAAACTCTAGGCATCCTCGCCCTCAGCACCACCGAATGTCGGAGGCTGGAGCCTACCAAACCTCTCAAGATGACGCTGCTCATCCTCCGGCATAGCTGGAACCACGAAGCCCTGAGCTGGTGCAACCTGCTAAGCTGGAGGTGCCTCTGGTGTCTATAGTCCCTGCACTCCCTGCGCAGGTGCGTGGGCAACGGGGGTCTGATTGCCTCCCCAGGTCTGTGAAGTAGCTACAGCTGCGGTGGTGGCTGAAACTGCCTGAGCCAGGCCAGTACAGACCGTTAATATCTGCGCCAAGGTCTCCTGAAGGCCCGGAATCACAATAGGCACGGCTGGTGCCTGAGCAGGTGCTGCTGGAGTCTCCACAGCTGGAGCCTGATCATGAGCTGGGGCAATTAACGGATAGTAGGTGCTGCCCGGCTACTCTGCCCCTGCCANCAGAGAAATCCTCACTCAGCCTCAGCGGGTGCACCTAGATGTGCACACAAGGTGCAGGGAGTAATGTGAGTACTTCCAACCTAGAGAGTAATAAACATAAATAAAGGCTGAGAATAAGAAATCATGAATAGACACAAAGTAATTCTATATATACAACAACTTGAACCCAGTAGTATAAAATCAGTACACCAATGAAAACAATTATGAAAATACCACAACAGATAAATAAGTAAATGACAATCAAATATGCAATGCAACACATAAACCGGTACTCTCCAGTACCCGCTGCGGCGTGCAACCCGCTCCATTTATTTATCGTCGACGGCGCTCACTGGGGGTGTGCAGACTCCGGGAGGGGCCCCTTACGGCCCAAGCGCAATAATAAGCCATCCCGTGGCATCAACTAGGCCCTCGGCCTCATATCAATATCAATATCATACCACTGCGGCGTGCAACCCGATCCCATGCTCAGTCCAAAAATCACATAAGCCTCTCGGGCAAACCAAAATATAGAAATATTCAGCCCAAACTTCAGTTAAAAATATTAATTAAGTTTCAAGTTAAGAAAATGGGGCTGAGTTTGCACAACGGTATTAAATACTAGGACTGAGTTCAATGATATGCAAAAATGGTAAGAAACCAGTAATAATAATCCCTGAAGGATTTAAATCAATTGGCACGAAGCCCAAACATAGCAATTAGTTCAGTTAAAATGATAATGAGGGAATTTCAGTCAAATACACAGTATATTCATCTATCGGGACGGACCAAGTCACAATCCCCAACGGTGCTCTACCCCACGCTCGCTACCCAGCGTGCAAGTCACCTCAATATATCACTACGATGTGCAAACACGGGGTTTCAAACCCTCAGAACAGCATTTACATCTATTACTCACCTCAAGCCAGCCAAAGTCCTAGCTTGCTATGCCCTTGCCTTTCGAATTGACCTCCTCGTGTACCGAATCTGATCAAAACCACAATAAATACATCACAACATGCTAATGGGACAATACCCAATCAAAAAATAGCAAAAATCTCGAAATTAGCAAAAACCCGAGCCCCGGGCCCACTTCTCGAAAATTAGAAAATTTACCATCAACGGATTTCTTATCTCCCACGAGTCTATACATATGAAGAACACCAAAATCGGAGTCCAAATGACCCCTCAAATCCCCATTTTAGCTCTCTTAAGTTCCAAGCCCTAACCACCATTTTTGACCTTTGATTCCTTAATTTTTCAGTCTTAATTCATGTATTTGTACCATAAAACCGTGTTTTAGACTCAGAAATTCTTACCTCAATGAAGTCCCTTGATTTCTCTCTTCCAACTCGCCCAAATTCTCCAAGTCCGAAGTGGAAATTATGAAACCCTTTGAAATTTCGCGAAGATGAAATTTAATAACACTGCTCAGACGTTTCCGCATCTGCGGCTCCATGGCCGCATCTGCGCCTCCCGCTTTTGCGGTAAACGCACCGCTTCTGCGAAAATGTCCGCTTCTGCGATTGAATATGCGCTCCTGCGACTTCCGCTTCTACGGACAAAATCTCGCATCTGCGAATCCCCCTTAACTGCTCAACTTTCGCATCTGCGGTCCTCCTGTCGCATCTGCGACTCCGCAGATGCGGTCTGCTACTCCGCACCTGTGATGCCTGCCGCTTCTGCGGCTCATAACTCGCTTCTGCGGTCCCCTTTCCACAGAAGCAAAAATACCAGAAGCAGCACAGGTTCTGCAACATTACAAGTCCAAAACTCCCCGTTAGCCATCCAAAAACACCCCGAGGCCCCCGGGACCTCAACCAAAAACACAAACATGATCCAACACCTTATTCAAACTTGCTTGAATCATCAGAACACCACAAATAACACCTAAACCATCAAATTACATCAAATTCAAGCCTAAGTTCATCCAAATCTTCCGAAACTTGCATTCGATCAAAAGCCTATCCAAATCACCTCCGAATGACCTAAAATTTTACACGCACATCCCAAATCACATAACGAAGCTATAGCAACTCTCGGAGTTCCATTCCGACCCTCGGATCAAAATCTCACCTATCGACCGGAATTCGCCAAAATACTAACTTCGCCAATTCAAGCCTAATTCTACACCGGACCTCCAAAATTACTTCCGGTCACACTCCTAAGTCACAAATCATCCCCCGAAGCTAACCGGATCATCGGAATTCATATCCGAGCCCTCTAACACATAAGTCAATGTTCGGTTGACGTTTTCAAAACAAACCTTCCTTAAAGAGACTAAGTGTCTCATTTCCTTCTAGAACCACTCCAAATCAACTCGTTCACACCCAACGCTGATAATGAAGCATGAAGAAATAGAAAATAGGGAAAACGGGGCGGTAACTCACGTGACGGCGGGTTGGGTCGTCACATTTTCAAAACAAGAAATCCCCTAGGAGATTTTCGAAAGATCATTTCTTCTCCAAGTGATTCTTAACTAGTTTCTTTCAATCTTTCACTTCATTTTACAAGATTTCGACTTAAAGTCTAAGATTTTCATGGTGAAATTGGGGGGTTTTGGGTACAAACTAGGGATTTGATAAATTGGGGATTTAGACCTCATATTAAGGTCGGATTCCAAAATCAATTGTGTATCCTGGCTCGGGGGCAAATGGGTAATCAACTTTTGGTCCGAATTTCGGGTTTGGACCAAGCGGGCCTGGGTGTTGACTTTTGTTGCCTTTTTCAATAATGGCATAAATTGAATTCTTATCGATTGTGGGTGATTCCTAAGTTTTATTTTGAAATGTTTGGTTGGTAATTTGCTAGATATTGTTGGTTCGGAGGCGTGTTTGAAAGGCAAAGTTGTGATTGAACTTTGAGTGGCCTTTGGAGCGAGGTAAGTGTTGTGTCTAACCTTGACTTGAGGGAATTAGGAACCCTCGGACTTTGTGTTATGTGAATTTCATGTGAGCGGCGTATATGCAAGGTGACGAGTTCATATACGCCACCAAATTATCTGTTTTCCTTGTTTTAGCGCTTTTCCCTAATTGTTTTGCCTCCTATCTGAATTGTTACATTCTATATATGATTTCCATGCTTAATTGCTACGTATTAATCATTGTTTCCTTTTTGTTAACCATGTTAGCTCTCTTCACAGATCCTCCAATCCCCACTATTTGCTTAATTTGACTTGTTTGTAACTTTTAACTATGAATTGCTGGTTCGGTCTCACTGTCTAGTATTATTTGTGTAGATTCTATATTGAACAAGGTTCCTTTTCTTGGTTCAGTTTGGTATTTATTTATCATAAAGGCCCTATGATTTAGCTTGTTGATTTGATAGTGTCATTGACTGTTTGGCTTGATATGGTGAAATAAGGGTGAATTACAATATTAATATTGATATATGGTGGGATCGGGTTGCACGCCGCAACATATATATATTATTTATTGTTTGTAATTATTGATATTATGTTAGTGGAATAAGGGAGGATTATGTGATGTCTGGTGGGACCGGGTTGCGTGCCACAACAACCTATTTGTATCTATTCCTTGAGTTGCGTTGTTTTCCGGTATTATTATTTGAGCTGGTAGAGATTGGTAAATTTTGGACGACACTGGTTTAATTTTCGAGGCCGTGGTTATCATTCTTGTTGGCTGTTTAAAATTTTACTGTATTTCAATTATTCTGTCATTATTATATACTGCGTACAGGTTATAGGGTAGGTGACTCGCCTTAGCCTCGTCACTACTTAGTCAAGGTTAGGCTCGGCACTTACCAGTATATGGGGTCGGTTGTACTGATACTGCACTCTGCACACTGCGCAGAATTTTGAGACGGTCCCGGCAGCAGCTACTAGAGAGCTCAGGTGGGATATTCGCGGAGACTTGAGGTACGACTGTTCAGCGCCCACAGCTCCTGGAGTCCCCGTCCCCTATTTATTTAGCTGTGAAATTTCATTCGAACAACTTGTTATTTATTTCAAACCCTTATGTGTATTACTCTAGTAGTTCATGCACTCGTGACACCAGCTTTAGGGAAATTGTTATAGATATTTGGATAGTTCAACTTCTGCATTTTTACTTTAAATTTATTCAGTTATCTCAGTTCTATTTTAATATCTATTTTAAATTGTTAAAAAGAGTAGATTGTTCTATTATTCGCTTGCCTAGCAAGTGTAATGTTAGGCGCCATCACGGTCCCGATGGTTGGAAATCCAGGTCGTAACAAGTTGGTATCAGAGCACTAGGTTACATAGGTATCACGAGTCACGAGAAAACTTAGTAGAATCTGGAGGATTGGTACGAAGACGTCTGTACTTATCTTCCAGAGGCTATGGAGTTAGGAACAATTTCACTTCTATTCTTCTCTATCGTGTAGTTTTTATTCTATCGTTGTTGATTGAACTCTTCTATTCTATTTTCTCGCAGATGGTGAGAACGTGTATCGTATTTTCAACCGAGCAGCAGCCAGAGCCCCCAGCAGTAGCACTAGCGGTGGAGCCTCAAGTAGAGTTTGATCCCAGACTGTGCCTGTTGGACCAGCTCAGGTTCCAGAGAGGTTCATAGCCACCTAGTGCTTCAAGATGTTGTGGTCCTTCTAGTGGGCCTTATGGAGAATGTTTCTCAGATAAGCACATTTCCTATGGCACCAGCCGTCTCTTAGGCTGGGGGAGGAGTCCAGACTCCCGCTACTCACACTTTGGAGCAGATGGCTCCCAGTTTCATATTCTAACAGCCTAGCCAGTGGGGGCAGTTCCGTTGGGTGTTGCAGCACATACCAGTAATGGATCAGCTATGTCTTCTGACGCTTTGTGAAGGTTGGATAGGTTCACCAAGCTTTTCCCAGTTCACTTTAGCGGTGCATTTTCAGAGGATCCCTAGGACTATTTGGACAGCTGTCATGAGGTTCTTCGGAACATGGGGATAGTGGAGACCA
The DNA here is from genome assembly GCF_001879085.1 of Nicotiana attenuata. NCBI lineage: Eukaryota > Viridiplantae > Streptophyta > Magnoliopsida > Solanales > Solanaceae > Nicotiana > Nicotiana attenuata. Next base: position 163,366 of record NW_017670546.1, read on the forward strand.
ATGGGGTCGAGTTTGCTGCATTTCATTTGTCGGGTTCCGCCAAGAGATAGTGGAGGTATTATATGATGACCAGACTAGTTGGGTCGCCTGCTCTTACTTGGGACCAGTTCTCTCAATTATTTCTTTAGAAGTTCCTTCCTATCACTTAGAGAAAGGACTATCGAAGGCAGTTCGAGCGTCTGCAGCAGGGTTCTATGACTGTCACTCAGTACGAGACTCGATTTGTTGATCTGGCTCATCATGTTATTCTTCTGCTTCCTACCGAGAGAGAGGGGGGGTGAAGAGGTTTATTGAGGGACTTGCTCAGCCTATCAGATTGCAGATGGCTAAGGAGACTGGAGTGAGATTTTTTTCAGGCGGCTACCAATGTCGCCAGGCGAGTCGAGATGGTTCTATCCCAGGGAGGAGGTCAGGGATCACACAAGAGACCTCGTCATTTGGGTGGTTTTAGTAGTGCCTCGTCTGGAGGTAAGGGTACTTTTGGTAGAGGCCATCCTCCCAGTCTATTTCATTCGGCGCTTCAGATATCCCATAGTGCGTCAGGGAGTCGTGGTCATTATGTGCCTCATTCTAGGCAGCCAACCTACAGTGCACCGCCAGCTCCTACCAGTGCACCTCGTATTTAGAGTTATTACCGTGGTCAGCCGGCCCGTTTGGGTCAGTCTCAATTTCAGCAGCCACAGTACCAGGCTGGATGTTATAAATGTGGTGGTTATGGGCATATTAGGAGGACTTTTCTGAGATTGTTGGGAGGCACGCCACAATAGAGTACTCGTGCCATAATTCCAGCACCGGTTGCATCACCACCCGCTCAGCCAGCCAAAGGTAGGGGTCAGGGAGCTAGAGGTAGAGGTGAGGCCGCTAGAGGTGGAGGTGAGGCTGCTAGAGGAGGAGGTCAGGCCGTTAGAGGTGGAGGCCAGGCCGCTAAAGGTGGAGGCCAGCCAGTAGGAGGTCGTCCTAGGGACATGGTTCAAAGTGGTGGGGCCCAACCCCGATGTTAAGATTTTCCAGCCAGGCTGGAGCTGAGTCATCTGATGTGGTTATCACAGGTATGGTTTCAGTTTGCGGTAGAGATGCCTCAGTTCTATTTGATCCGGGTTCTACATATTCATGCGTGTCATCCTATTTTGCTTCATATTTGGTTGTGCCTCTTGATTCTTTGAGTACTCCTGTATATGTGTCCACCCCTGTGGGAGATCTATTGTAGTAGATCATGTATATCATTTGTGTGTGGTTACTATTGTAGGTCTTGATACTAGTGTAGATCTTCTGCTTCTTGATATGGTTGATTTTGATGTCATTTTAGGTATGGATTGGTTGTCACCTTATCATGCTATATTTAATTGTCATGCCAAGACGATTACCTTAGCCTTGCGGGGTTGCCTCGATTAGAGTGAAAGGGGACCCCTGGCCATTCTACCAACAGGATTATCTCTTATATGAAGGCTCAACACATGGTCGAGAAGGGTTGTCTAGCCTATTTGGCTTATGTCTATGATTCTAGTGCGGAGGTTCCTTCTATGGATTCTGTGCCCGTTGTTCGTGAGTTTCCTGAGGTGTTTCCTCCAGATCTGCTGGGGATGCCACCCGACAGAGATATTGACTTCTGTATTGATTTGGCTCCGGGCACTCAGCCCATTTCCATTTTTCCATACCGTATGGCCCCGCCAGAGTTGAAAGAATTGAATGATCGGTTGCAAGACTTTCTTGATAAGGGCTTTATTAGACCTAGTGTCTCTCTCTGGGGTTCGCCTGTGTTGTTTGTGAAGAAGAAGGATAGGTCGATGAAGATGTGCATAGATTATCAACAGTTGAACAAAGTCACCATCAAGAACAAGTATCCATTTCTGAGGATAAACGACTTATTTGATTAGCTTTGGGGTGTCAAAGTGTTTTTTCGAAGATTGATTTGAGGTCTGGCTACCATCACTTGAGGATTGGGACATCCGATGTCCCTAAGACAGCTTTTTATACTCGGTATGGGCATTATGAGTTTCTAGTGATGTCATTTGGGCCAAATGCCCCAACAGAATTCATGGATTTGATGAACCGAGTGTTCAAGCCCTATCTGGATTCCTTTGTGATTGTCTTAATTGATGATACCTTGATCTACTCCCGCAGTGGAGAGGAGCATGAGCAGCATCTTCAGATCGTTCTTCAGACTATGAGAGACTGCCAGTTATATGCTAAGTTCTCAAAATGCGAGTTTTCGTTGAATTCAGTTGCTTTCTTGGGTCACGTTGTATTCGCAGAGGGTATTCAAGTAGATCCTAAGAAGATTAAGGCAGTCAAGGACTGGCCTAGACCCACATCAGCTACAGAGATCCGGAGTTTCTTGGGATTGGCGGGTTATTACCGTCGGTTTCTGGAGGGTTTCTCATCTATAGCAGCCATGTTGACCAGGTTGACCCAGAAGGGTGCCCTGTTCAGATGGTCGGACGAGTGTGAGGCGAGTGTGAGGCGAGCTTTCAAGACTAATTTAACTACGTCGCCAGTGTTTGGTGTTGCCTACAGGATCAGAGCCTTATACAGTATATTGTGATGCATCTCATATTGGACTTGGTGCGGTATTGATGTAGGGTGGCAAGGTTATTGCATATGCTTCACGGAAGTTGAAGGTTCACAAGAATAATTACCCTATTCACGAATTAGAGTTGGCAGTCATTGTTCATGCGCTGAAGATTTGGAGGCCCTATCTTTATGGCGTGTCGTGTGACGTGTTCATGGATCATCGGAGTTTGCAGTATTTGTTCAAGCAAAAGGAGCTCAATTTGAGGCAGAGGAGGTGGTTAGAGCTATTGAAAGACTATAATATCACCATCTTGTATCATCTCGGGAAGGCCAATATGGTGGCTGATGCTTTGAGTAGGAAGTCAGCTAGTATGGGCAGCCTTGCATACATTCCAATCGGTGAGAGATTGCTTGCCTCAGATGTTCAGGCTTTGGCCAATTAGTTTAGAGGTTGGATGTTTCTGAGCCCAGTCGTGTTCTAGCTTGTACGGTCGCTCGGTCTTCATTGTTTGAGCGAATTAGGGAGTGGCAGTATTATGACCCTCATTTGCTTGTCCTTAGGGACACAGTGCGGCACGAAGATTCCAAGTAGGTTACGGTTGGAGATAATGGAGTTTTGAGGATGCAGGGTCATGTTTGTGTGCCTAATGTGGATGGACTTCATGAGTTCCCGGTATTCTATTCATCCGGGCACCGCCAAGATGTATCAGATTGTGGCAGCATTATTGGTGGAGGAGAATGAAGAAAGATATAGTGGCATATATGGCTCGGTGTCTAAATTGTCAGCAAGTAAAGTACGAGCATCGGAGACCTGGTGGTTTGCTTCAAAAGATAGAGATTCCATTGTGGAAGTGGGAGCGTGTCACTATGGATTTTGTTGTTGGGCTCCCACAGACTTAGAAGAAGTTCGATGCAGTTTGGGTTATTGTGGATAGACTGACCAAGTCAGAGCATTTCATTCCTATGGAAGTTTCCTATTCTTCATAGCGGTTGGTAAAGATTTATATCCGTGAGATCGTTCGTCTTCGCGGTGTGCCCGTGTCTATCATTTATGGTTTACCTCGCATTTCTGGAGGGCACTATAGTGTGAGTTGGGCACGCAGGTTGAGTTGAGCATAACATTTCATCCTCATATGGACGGACAGTGCGGGCACACTATTCAGATATTGGAGGATATGCTCCGCGCTTGTGTTTTATTGACTTCAGAGGCTCTTGGGATAAGTTCTTGCCACTTGCAGAGTTTGCCTACAACAACAGCTACTAGTCGAGCATTCAAATGGCCCCCTATGAGGCATTATATAGTAGACGGTGTCGATCGCTTGTTGGATGGTTTGAGCGGGGGAGGCTCGGTTACTTGGTATAGATTTGGTACAGGATGCCTTTAGATAAGGTTAAGATCATTCAGGATAGACTTCGCGCAGATCAGTCCAGGCAGAAGAGTTATGTTGACCGTAAGGTCCATGATGTTGCATTCATGGTCGGAGAGAGAGTGTTGCTCCATGTGTCACCCATGAAGGGTGTAATGAGGTTTGAGAAGAAGGGCAAGTTGAGCCCTAGATACATCAGGCCTTTTGAGATTCTTGATCGAGTGGGAGAAGGTGGCTTACAGACTTGTGTTGCCACCTGGTTTATCAGCGGTCCATCCGTTATTCCATGTGTCCATGCTTCGGAAGTATCACGGCGATCCATCTCATGTGTTAGATTTCAGCACTGTCCAGTTGGACAAGGATTTTCCTAGGAAGAGGAGCCGGTAGCTATTCTATACCGGCAGGTTCGTCAGTTGAGATCGAGGAGTTATCCTTCAGTTCGAGTGCAATGGAAAGGTCACCCTGTTGAGGCAGCTACCTGGGAGTCCGAGTTCGATATGCGAAGTAGATATCTCCACCTTTTTCCCAGCTCAGGTATTTTTCTATGTCCGTTCGAGGACGAACCATTGTTTTAGCAGGTGGAGAATGTGATGACCCGATAGGTCATCTTATGACTTAAAACCAAATTTTGTGTTCTGAGGCCTTTAAAACCTCATTTTATCCCTCCTCGATTTGCATGCGCAGTTGGGGTGTGTTTCCGGAAAGCTTTTGTCTTGAAAGTTGATAAAAATAGGGATTTTTGATTAAAAACTTCATTTGAGTTGACTTCGGTCAACATTTTTGGTAAACGGATCCAGAATTGGGTTTTGACAGTCCCGGTGGGTCCGTATCAAAATATGGGACCTGGGCGTATGCCCGGAATCGGAATCGGAGGTCCCTAGCTCGAGTTATCAATTTTTGATAAAAATTGTAAGTCTGAAAATTTAATGGTTTTTAAGGAAATGTTAATGTTTGATCTTGTTGGTATCGGGCCCATATTTTGGTTCCGGAGCCCGGCATAGGTTCACTATAATATGTAAGTCATGTCTATGAAATTGGGTGAGAAACGGAAGTGGTTTGACGTGATTCGGACGTCCAGTTGAGAAAATAGAAATTTCAAAGTGTTCTTGAGAATATCATTTGATTTGGTACAAAATTTGTAGTTCTAGAGGTTATTTTGGTGATCTGATCGCACGGGCAAGTTCGTATGATGTTTTTAGACTTGTGTGCATGTTTGGTTTGGAGCCCCGAGGGCTCAGATGAGTTTCAGATAGGCTACGGAGAGTTTTAAACATAGAAATCATAGCTAGTGTGCTTCAGGCCTGTAGACTTTGCATTTGCAAGGTCTGGCTCACAAATGCGAGCCTCGCATTTGCGAGCAGTGGGGCCGGGAGGACCTTCGCAATTGCGAAGTTCAGGATCGCAATTATGATCATCACTGGCCGCATTTGCGAACAATTGTTCGCATTTGCAAAGACAGCAGGGCTAGGGAAGCTTTGCATTTGCGAAAAGTTTCTCGCAATTGCGAACCCCCGGTTGCATTTGCGACATCCGCAGCTATGTAAAACCTAACTTAGACGGTATTTTTGCTCATTTCTCCAAATTTTCAAAACAAGAAACCCTCTAGGCAATTTTTCAAAGACCATTTCTTCCCCAAATTATAGGTAAGTGATTCCTAACTAGTTTCGTTGAATCTATCACTTCACTTTACAACATTTCAACTTAACATTTAATATTCTCATGGTGAAATTGGGGGTTTTGGGAAGAAACTAGGGATTTGATAAATTGGGGATTTAGACCTCAAATTGAGGCCGGATTCTAAAATCAATTGTGTATCCGGGCTCAGGGGTGAATTGGTAATCAAGTTTTGGTCCGAATTTCGGGTTTGGACCAAGCGAGCTCGGGTGTTGACTTTTTCAATAATGGCCTAAATTGAATTCTTATCGATTGTGGGTGATTCCTAAGGTTTATTTTGAGACGTTTGGTTGGTAATTTGTTAGATATTGTTGGTTCGGAGGCGTGTTTGAAAGGAAAAGTTTTGATTGAGCTTTGAGTGGCCTTTGGAGTGAGGTAAGTGTAGTGTCTAACTTTGACTTGAGGGAATTAGGAACCCTCGAATTATTTCAGACCCTTATGTGTATAACAAATAATCCAAGGGTTCCTAATTCCCTCAAGTCAAGGTTAGACACAACACTTACCTTACTCCAAAGACTACTCAAAGCTCAACCACGGCTTTGCCTTTCAAACTAGCCTCTGCCCAACAATATCTAGCACATTACCAACCAAACGATTCACAATAAACCTGAGGAAACACCCACGATAACAAAAGATTCAATTTAGGTCATTATTGAAAAAGTCAACCCCCGGGCCTGCTTGGTCCAAACCTGAAATTCGGACCAAAACATGATTACCTATTCACCCCCGAGCCCGGATATAAAACTGGTTTTGGAACCCGACCTCAATTTGAGGTCTAGATCCCAAAATTTCGAAATCCATAGTTTCTACCCAAAAATCCCCAATTCCACCATGAAAACCTTAGATTTTAAGTTAAAATCTTGTAAAATGAAGTGAAAGATTGAAAGAAACTAGTTTAGAATCACTCACCAAGGTTTTGGGGAAGACATGGTCTTTGGAGAATCGCCTCTTGTGTTTTAGGTTTTGAAAATTTAAAGAATGGGAGAAAAATCCCGTCTAAGTCACTTTTACACAGCTGCAGATGTCGCATGTGCGACCTGAGCTTTGAAAATACGAAGCTCGCAAATGTGAGGGGACTATCGCAAATGCGATGTCCTTCGCACCTCTGCTACCTTCGCAAATGCGAACATCCCACTTCGTAATTGCGATAGAAATGATCGCATTTACGATCATGCCCTCCCCAACTCACTTTGCAAATGCGAAGATTTTCTCGCAATTGTGAGAACTGTCTGGCCCAGCTACTCTTCGCATTTGCGATGAGTTGCTCGTAAATGCGAAGCTGTCATGCTCGCAAATGTGAACTCTAATCTCGTAAATGCGAGATCAGAGGCCAACACCGGAACTGGAACACCAGCAACATCTCTAAGTCAATTTTTCACTCCATAGCCTATCCGAAACTCACCCGAGCCCTCGGGACTCAATACCAAAAGTGCACACAAGTCTAAAAATATCATACAAACTTGCTCGCGCGATCAAATCACCAAAATAACACCTAGAACTAAAATTTAGCACCAAATCAAATGAAATTCTCAACACTTTAAAATTTCTATTTTCACAACCGGACGTCCAAATAACGTCAAACCAACTCCGTTTCTCACCGAATTTCATGGACAAGTCATAATTAAGGTATTGGACCTGTACCGGGTTCCGAAACCAAAAATACGGACATGATATCCAAAAAGTCAAACCTTGGTCAAACATCTCCATTTCGTTAAGGCTTTCACTTTCAAATTTCGACAGAGTTCGATATCTCAGGCTAGGGACTTCCAATTTCAATTCTAGGCATACGCCCAAGTCCCAAATCACGATACAAATCCACTAGGACTGTCAAAATACAAATCCGGGTCCGTTTACCAAAAATGTTGACCGAAGTCAATTCAAATAAAGTTTTTAGGCAAAATTTCTTATTTTTATCAACTTTTAACATAAAAGCTTTCCGGAAACACGCGTGAACTGTACACGCAAATCGAGAAGGGTAAAAATGAGACTTTTAAGGCTTAAAAGCACAAAATTGGGTTCTTAAACACAAGATGACCTTTCGGGTCATCACATTCTCAACCTCTAAAACAACCGTTCGTCCTCGAACGGACATAGAAAAGTACCTAAGCTGGCGAAAAGGTGGGGATATCTACTCTGCATATCGGTCTCGGACTCCTAGGTAGCTGCCTCAACAGGCTGACCTCTCCACTGCACTCGAACTGAAGCATGGACACATGGAACACTGGGTGGACCGCTGATAAACCAGGTGGCAACGTAAGTCTGTAAGTCACCTTTCCCACTCGCTCAAGAATCTCAAAAGGCCCGATGTATCTAGGGCTCAACTTGCCCTTCTTTCCATGCCTCATTACACCCTTCATGGGTAACAAATGGAGCAACGCTCTCACCCCGACCATGAATGCAACATTACGGACCTTACGGTCGTCATAACTTATTTTCCTGGACTAACTTGTGCGAAGTCTATCCTGAATGATCTTAACCTTATCCAAGGCATCATGTACTAAATCTTTACCCAATAACCGAGCCTTCCCCGGCTCAAGCCATCCGCCCGGCAATCGGCACCTTTACCATATAATGCCTCATAGGGAGCCATCTGGATGCTCGACTGATAGTTGTTGTTGTAGGCAAACTCTGCAAGTGGCAAGAACTGATCCCAAGAGCCTCCGAAGTCAATAACACAAGCGCAAAGCATATCCTCCAATATTTGAATAGTGCGCTCAGACTGTCCGTCCGTCTGAAGATGAAATGCTATGCTCAGCTCAACCTGCGTGCCCAACTCACGTTGCACTACCCTCCAGAAATGAGAGATAAAATGCATACCTCGATCAGAAATGATAGACACGGGCACACCGTGAAGACCAACGATCTCGTAGATATAATTCTCTGCCAACCGATATGAAGAATAGGTAAATGCCAGAGGAATGAAATACGCTGACTTGGTCAGTCTATCCACAATGACCCAAACTGCATCGAACTTCCTCTGAGTTCGTGGGAGTCCAACAACGAAATCCATAGTGATACACTCCGACTTCCACTCAGGAATCTCCATCTTCTGAAGCAAACCACAAGGCCTCTGATGCTTGTACTTTACTTGCTAACAATTTAGGCACCGAGCTACATATGCAACTATGTCTTTCTTCATTCTTCTCCATAAATAATGTTGCCGCAAGTCTTGATACATCTTGGCGGCACCCGAATGAATAGAATATTGGGAACTGTAAGCCTCCTCTAGAATAAACTCACAAAGTCCATCCACATTAGGCACACAAACATGACCATGCATCCTTAAAACTCCATCATCTCAAACCTTAACCTACTTGGCATCTCCGTGCCGCACCTGTGTCCCTAAGGACAAGCTAATGAGGGTCATCATACTGCCACTCCCTGATATGCTCAAACAATAAAGACCGAGCAACTGTAAAAGCTAGAACACTACTGGCTATGAAACATCCAACCTCACGAACAGATTGGCCAAGGCCTTAACATCTAATGCAGGCGGTCTCTCACCAACTAGAATGTACGCAAGATGGCGATATCATAGCCTTTCAATTGCTCTAACCACCTCCTCTGCCTCAAATTGAGCTCCTTTTGCTTGAACAAATACTTCAAACTCCGATGATCCGTGAATACCTCACACGACATGCCATAAAGATAGTGCCTCCAAATCTTCAGCGCATGAACAATGGCTACCAGCTCTAAGTAATGAACAGGGTTATTCTTCTGGTGAACCATCAGCTGCCGCACGCATATGCAATCACCCTGCCATCCTGCATCAGTACTGCACCAAGCCCAATACGAGATGCATCACAATATATTATATAAGGCCCTGAACCTATGGGCAACACCAAAATAGGCACCGTAGTCAAAGCAGTCTTGAGCTTCTGAAAGCTCACTTCACACTCATATGACCATCTGAACAAGTCAACCTGGTCAATGGGGCTGCTATGGATGAGAACCCCTCCACAAACAGATGGTAATAACCCGCCAATCCCAAGAAACTCCGAATTTCTATAGCTACCAGTTCTGACTGCCTCAATCTTCTTCGGATCCACCTGAATACCCTTAGCTAACACAATGTTCCCCAAGGAAGGTAAATGAGCTCAACCAAAACTTGCATTTTGAAAACTTAGCGTATAACTAGCTATCTTTCAGAGTCTGAAGAACGATCTAAAGATGTTGCTCATGCTCCTCACGACTGCGGGAGTGGATCAAGATATCATCAATAAACACAATCTCAAAGGAATTCAAATAGGGATTGAACACCCGGTTCATCAAATCCATAAATGTTGTTGGGGCATTTGTCAACCCAAATGACATCACTAGAAACTCATAATGCACATACCGAGTCCGAAAAGCTGTCTTAGGGACATCGGATGCCCTAATCCTCAACTGGTGGTAGTCAGACCTCAAATCAATCTTTAAAAAAACCTTGGCACACTGAAGCTCATCAAATAAGTCACCAATCCTTGGCAATGGATACCTGTTCTTGATAGTGACTTTGTTCAACTGCCGATAATCGATGCACATCCTCATCGATCCATCCTTCTTCTTTACAAACAATACGGGCGCACCTCAGAGCGAGACACTAGGTCTAGTAAAGTCCTTATCAAGAAAATCTTGCAACTGCTCCTTCAATTCTTTCAACTCTGGCGGGGCCATACGGTATGGCGGAATAGAAATGGGTTGAGTGCCTGGAGCCAAATCAATACAAAAGTCGATATCTCTGTCGGGTGGCATCCCCGGCAGGTCTGCAGGAAACACCTCTTGAAACTGACGAATGAGCGGTACTAAATCCATGGAAGGAACCTCCACGCTAGAATTGTAGACGTAAGCCAAATAAGCCAGACACCCCTTCTCGATCATATTCCAATTTTTCACATAAGAGATAACCCTAATGGTAGAATGACCAGGAGTCCCTCTCCACTCTAATCGAGACAACCCCGGCAAGGCTAAGGTAACCGTCTTGGCATGACAATCCAATATAGTATGGTAAGGTGAGAGCCAGTCCATCCCCAAAATGACATCAAAATCGACCATATCGAGAAGTAGGAGATCTACACGAGTCGCAAGACTCCTAGTGGTAGCAACACACGAACGATAAATATGATCTACAATGCCAGCATCTCCCACAGGGGTGGACACATACATAGGGGATCTCAAAGAATCACGAGGCATAACCAAATATGAAGCAAAATAGGATGACACGTATGAATAAGTAGAACCCCGGATCAAATAGAACTGAGGCATCTCTACTGCAAACTAAAACCGTACCTGTGATAACTGCGTCACATGACTCAGCCTTAGGCCTGGCTGGAAAGGCATAGCATCGAGGCTGGGCCCCACCACTCTGAACTACATCTCTAGGACAGCCTCGTACTGGATGGCCTCCACATCTACCAGCCTGACCTCCACCTCTAGCGGTCTGACCTATACCTCTGGCTCACTGGCCCCTACCTCTAGTTGGCTGAGCGGGCGACGATGCAACCGATGCCGGAATCATGGCACGAGAACTCCGGTGTGGTGCACCGCCCAACAATCTCGGACAGTCCTCCTGATATGCCCAAAACTACCACACTCAAAACATCCATCCTGGTGCTATAGCTGCTGAAACTAGGACTAACCCGAATGGGCCGGCTGACCACGGTAATAACTCTGAATTGGACAAGCACTGATAAAAGCTGGCGGTGCACTGTAAGCTGGCTGCCTAGAATGAGGCACATAATGACCACGACTCCCTGAAGTACTGTGGGATACCTGAAGCGCTAACTGATATGGCCTGGGAGGATGGACTCTACCAAAAGTACCCCTTCCTCCAAATGAGGTACCACTAAATCCACCAGAATGACGAGATCTCTTATCAGATCCTTGACTACTCCCCTGAGCTAGAACCATCTCGACTTGCCTGGCAACATTGACAGCCGTCTGAAAAGAAATCTCACTCCTAGTCTCCTTAACCATATGCAATCTAATAGGCTGAAAATCCCTCAATAAACCTCATCACCCTCTCTCTCTCTCTCTCTATCAGTAGAAAGCAAAAGAATAGCATGACATGCAAGATCCACTAATCGAGTATCGTACTGAGTGATAGACATAGAGTCCTATTGAAGACGCTCGAACTACCTCCGATAGTCCTCTATCTGAGTGATAGAAAGTAACTTCTCAAGAAATAATTGAGAGAACTGGTCCCAAGTAAGAGCAGGTGACCCCGCTGGTCTGGTCAACATATAATCCCTCCACCCTTTCTTGGTGGAACCCGACAAATAAAATGCAGCAAAGTCGACCCCATTGGTCTCCACGATCCCCATGTTCTGTAGCACCTCATGGCAGCTATCCAGATAGTCCTGGGGATCCTCTAAAGTTGCACCGCTGACTGGGAAAAGATTGGTAAACCTATCCAATCTCCATAAAGCCTCAGCAGACATAGCTGATCCATCACCAGCCTGTGTCGCAACACCCGGCTGAGCTACCCCAACTAGCTGGCTGCCAGAGTCTGAAACTGGGAAGCCATCTGCTCTGAAGAGTGAGTAGTGGGAGTCTGTGCTCCTCCCCCAGCCTAAGAGACGGCTGGTGCTACAGGTAATGTGTCGGTCTGGGCTACACTCTCCATCAGGCCCATTAAAATAGACCAAAGCATCATGTAGTACTGGGGTAGATGTGAACCCCTCTGGGACCTGAGCTGGTCCTGCTGGGACGGTCTGGGCTGGAGCCTCCTCATCAAACTCTACCTGAGGCTCCGCCGCTGGTGATATTGCTCAAGCTTGGGGCTGGGCTCGGCCTTGGCCTCTTTTCCTCATTGGAACAGCTGCTGGAAGCTCTGACTGCTACTTAGTTGAAGATGCGGTACGCGTTCTCGCTATCTGCGAGAGAACAGAACAGAAGAGTTCAATCAACAATGATAGAATAAAATCGCACGACAAAGAAGAATAGAAGTGAAATTGTTCCTATCTCCATAGCCTCTAGAAGAGAAGTACAGACGTCTCCGTACGGATCCTCTAGACTCTACTAGGTTTGCTCGTGACTCGTGAGACCTATGTAACCTAGTGCTCTGATACCAACTTGTCACGATCCAAAATTCTCAACGTCGGGACCATGATGGCGCCTAACATTTCACATGCTAGGCAAGACAACGTTAGAATAATTCACTTCTTTTAATCGTTTAAATGATGACATTAATAACAAACTAAAATAATAGATATGTTCTAAGTATAAATGCGGAAACTAAACCAGCCAAACGTCTTTTACAATTCCTTGAACCTGGTGTCATAAGTGCACGAACTTCTGAAGACATATAAGGGTCTGAAACAAGTACTGCTATTTGAATGAAAATATACAGCTCAAGAGAAAGAGGATGGGGACTCCAGGAGCTGCGGGCGCTAAACAGCAGTAGCTCAAGTCTCTGACAATGTCCAATCTGAGCATGCTAATAACCGCCACTGGGACCGACTCTAAAATTTGCACAGTGTGCAGAGCGCAGTATCAGTATAATCGACCCCATGTACTGGTAAGTGCCGAGCCTCACCTCGGCGAAGTAGTGACGAAGCTAAGGCGGGTCACCTACACTATAACCTCTATGCAGTATATAAAATAATGAAGGCATAATGGAAATACTGAACCGAATTAAACAGGTAACTGGAAATGATAACCACAACCTCGAGAATAAACCAGTATCATCCAGAATTACCAATCTTTACCAATTCATATAAAAATACCGGAAACAACGCAGCTCAAGAAATGGAAATAATAAGGTTGTTGCGGCGCGCAACCCGATCCAACCAGACAACATATAATCCTCCCTTATTCCACCGTAACAATATCGGTAACAGTATCATAGTTCACCCTTATTTCACCATATCAATCCACCCTTATTCCACCTATTGCGGCGTGCAACTTGATCCCACTGTATCAGTACCAAACACTCATTGTGCACAGTCAAAATCAACATTTCAACAAAGCCTTTACATCAATAAATACAAAATCGAACCAAAAAGGAAACCTTGCACGATATATAATCTATAAGAAACACTACACAGCGAGACCAATCCAGCAATTTACATTAGAAGGTGCAAACAAGTCAATTTAAGTAAATAGCAGGGATTTGTGAAACTATGAAAAGAACTAACATCATTAGCATGAGGAGATATTGTCTAACAGGTAGCAGTTAAGCATGGAACGCATTTAGAACACATAACAGTTAAGATAAGAAAGAAAACAATTAAGGAAAACCGGTAAATCAGGGAAAACAGATAATTCAACGGCGTATAAGCACTCGTCACCTCGCACATAAGCCGCTCGCATGGAATTCACATAACAAATAATCCGAGTGTTCCTAATTCCCTCAAGTCAAGGTTAGACACAACACTTACCTCGCTCCAAAGACCACTCAAAGCTCAACCACGGCTTTCCCTTTCTAACTAGCCTCCGAACCAACAATATCTAGCAAATTACCAACCAAACGATTCACAATAAACCTTAGGAAATACCCACGATAACAAAGATTCAATTTAGGTTATTCTTGAAAAAGTCAACAAAAGTCAACCCCGGGGCCCATTGGTCAAAACCCAAAATTCGGACCAAAACCTGATTACCCATTCACCCTCGAGCCCGAATATACAATTGGTTTTGGAATCCACCTCAATTTGAGGTCTAGATCCCTAAATTTTGAAATCCCTAGTTTCTACCCAAAATCCCCAATTTCACCATGAAAACCTTAGATTTTAAGTTGAAATATTGTAAAATGAAGTGAAAGATTGAAAGAAACTAGTTTAGAATCACTCACCAAGGTTTCGGGGAAGTAATGGTCTTTGAAAAATCGCCTCTTGTGTTTTAGCTTTTGAAAATTTGAATAATGGGAGAAAAATCCCGTCTAAGTCACTTTTACACAGCTGCAGATGTCGCATTTGCGACCTGAGCTTCGCAAATGCGATGCTCACAAATGTGAGGGTGATGCGCCGTAGAATTTCGGCACTTCTGATACAAATTACTCATATTCTAGCTTGTCTTTCAAAGCATTTTTAATTAATTCTCATCAAGTTTTGGTGTTCTGTAGTGCATGAGACATGAAGGCCCAAAAACATGGAAAAGAAGTCAAAAAGTCACAAAAGGACAGAAATGCTGCAAGTATGCGATCACAGAAATCAAATGCGGAGCACATAACCTCCGCAAACTGAAGCAGAGCTTTTGGCGAACTGAAGAGAAGAATGTGCGGTCCATTATGCGATCGCATAATGCTTATGCCGACCGCATAATGACCGCACAAATTCCAACTAAAGATGTTGGGTTCTGCGATGGCATATGCGATCGCATAATTGGAATGCGACAGAAATCTGGGCTTCAAGACCTACTATTATGCGATGTAAATGCTGACTATGCGGACTGCATACATGGTTTGCGACCATTATACGGTTGCAGAAGTTCTCTCCAGGGGTAATTTTGTTCAACTTTGACCCCGACTTCAAGTCCACTATAAAGAGAATAACTAGGGTTTTTGTGGGGCATTAAGTCTGGAAAAGGGACAACATTGAAGGCATTGAATACTCCATTAATTTGGAAGCTTGTGAAGAGAGAATCTTGCACTTTAGTAAGCTTTATGTCTTTATTTATTGCTTTGCTTTTGTATTTTAGTATGAGTAGCTAGTTTTAAATACTAAGGTTGTGGACCCTAAATAAGTGTAATGTTAATGGGTGTTTGACATTGAATATATATATAATGGTTGGTTGATATTTACTCATTTCTTGTGCTTTATTTATTGTTGGTGGTTGCAAACATTAACTTATTCCATTCTACTCTTTCTTTACTTGGAAAAGTGGGTTAGGGTTTGGTAGAACTGAATATCAAGAACTCAAGAACATAAACCTTGTTTAATATAATCACTTAGGAATAAGTGGGTTCTACTTGGCCTAAATAGGTTGTTCTTAATTGCAACTCTTTTAAATTTGGAAAAATCATAAACAGAAAATACTACCCAACCATTGGAAAATATTGGGTAGTTATTTAGAAACCAATTTCATATCAAAGGACCTTCCATTAGAAATATATCGTATTAACACCGATAGCATTACATTTCATTGATGGGGACACAACCTTGTTTTCCTTAATCAAATTAATCACAATCACATAGCAAAATATTATCTTATTAAATCACAATTATATCATTCTCTTGTTAGGCTAAAGGAATAGAATTACGACTTAAGTCAAGTTTCATACTACTCAAGTAACCTTTTCACACCTAAACCCCGTGGGATTCGACCCCAACCTTGTTGGGTTATTATATTTGACACCGACCGCCTTACACTATTTATTTAAGTGTAATTTGAGCGTATCAAATTTTGGACCTTCCATCAGAAATATATCATATTAACACCGATAGCATTACATATCATTGATGGGGACACAACCTTGGTTTTCCTTAATCAAATTAATCACATTCTCATAGCAAAATAGTTATCTTATTAAATCACAGTTATATCATTCTCTTGTTAAGCTAAAGGAATAGAATTACGACTTAAGTCAAGCTTTACACTACTCAAGTAACCTTTTCATACCTATTCCCTGTGGGATTCGACCCCAAACTTGTTGGGTTATTATATTTGACACCGACCGCCTTACACTGTTTATTTAAGTGTAATTTGAGCATATCAAATTTTTGCATCGTTGCCGGGGAATACAGTTTTGAAATTACTAATTAGTGTGTGCTTTACTTTACGTATTCTTCTATTCTATCACACTTTGCTTGTTTTGCTTGGTATTGATAGGAAAACATGGCCGAATATGACGAAGAAGAGAATTGTTTTGCGGACATAGATGAGTGCATTGAGGATACAAATGCTATTGTACCTCTAAGAGTTGACGCAACCACTTTCAAAGTGGAACACGGTTTAATCCTAGTGCTCAAAGCAGAGGGGTTTTTCAGAAATTCCACCGATGATGATTTGACACATCTCAGAAACTTCTTGGGTATGTGTGCGATGTATAAGCAGAACAACGTCTCAGATGATGCCCTAAAATTGAGGGTGTTCAAGTACACACTGACTGGAGAGGCGAGGAAATGGATTCAAAATCTACCACAAAATTCCATCCATTCTTTGCCTGAACTGTTCGAGCATTCCTAGCTAAATGGTTCCCACAAAGCAAGAAATCTGAGCTCCGGATAAAATTTCTTTTTCAAGAAATTACCGGGAGAACATCAACATGAGGCATAGGATCGATTCAAGTTATATTTGGTGAGGTTGCCGAATCATGGTTTTTCGGATTCTATCTTGTTGGAAAAATTCTACATGGTTTAGGTGCTATGAAGCAATCTATAGCCATGAATGCAGGTAATGGATCTTTTATGGATAAAACATTTGCGAGGATCACACAAATCCTTGACAAAATTGCAAAACATAACCAAGATTGGCACTCAGAGGACACCACAGGTGGAATTGCATATGGTACTCCTTCCTTGACGAACATGATTAAGGAGAACCAAGAAAGAGATCAAGTAATTGCCGGTCTTGCCACTAACGTCAATGTGTTGAAAAAGATATTCACCGAAAGCCAAACAAAAAAATTGAATGTGGTAGAAGATGTTCAACCACATCAAATGAGGATTATGAGGAAGCAAATTATGTCTACAACTCTCAAGGAGGTTATCAAAGGCAACAGTACCAAGGTTCAGGACAACAAAACCAATGGAGGCCTAACCCGCAAGGTCAAGGCAATCAATAGTGGTGAAATGACCAAGATAGTTCAAATCAAGGGAATTGGAGTAACAACAACAACAAATTTTCAAATTGGAGTTCAAACCCCTATGTTCCATCAAAGGGGCAATATTCCAACTCTTCGCATTGGAAGGAAGGTTCTTCAAGTGATTCCAAGTTGGAAAACATGCTTGAACGAGTATTGCAAAATCAAGACATGTCTGATACTTCAATAAGTATGACCGAGCTTGTCGGTTCCCATACCGCATCTAGTCAAACGTTGGAGATGCAAATGAGAGATCTCTCAAGAGATCAGAATTCGAAGAAAAAGGGAACACTCCCAAGTGACAATTGCAAACCCAAAAGGTAGTGGGAGAGGTCCAACTTCTCATTATATGGCAATCACGACTCGGAGTGGGAAAATACTTCAAGGTGAGAGTGAAAAAGTGGTCGAAGTGGAAGACTCCGAACAAGAAGTTGAGGCACAAGTTGAGGTGCCAGTTGTTGTTGAAGACAAAAAGGTCCCAGAAGAGGTGGAAATTCAAGAAGTGAACCGGAAGAGGTTAAGGAAAAGGTGAAAGAGACACCAAGAACTCTAGCACCAATTCCTAGACCTCCTCCTCCTTTTCCTCAAAGACTTGCTAGGAAGGTTGATGATAGCAAACTCGAGAAGTTCTATGACATTCTCTATCAATTATCGGTGAATATTCCATTTGTGGAAGCATTTCAAGAGATACCGGGTTTTGCTAAGTATTTGAAATAATTGATCACCAAAAAGAAAACCACCAAGAATGAAGTGGTGAATGTGACTCACTGGGTTAGTTCCATCATTGCAACAACCACCATTCCAAAGAAAGAAGATCCGGGAGCTTTTACCGTTCTATACACTATTGGGGCGCGCGATTTTGAAGAGCTCTTTGTGATAATGGGGCTAGCATCAATTTAATTCCTCTTGCTATTTACAAGCAAGTGGGGTTAGGTATGCCAAGGCCTACAAGTACGAGGTTGCAAATGGTCGACCGTTCAATAAAGAGACCGGTGGGAATTGTTGATGATGTTCTTGTGAAAGTGGGAAAGTTCCTCCTCCCCGCCGACTTTGTGATCCTTGATTGTGCTGTTGACAAAGAAATCCCTGTTATCTTGGGGAGACCATTTCTTTCTACTGGAAGAGAACTTATGGATTCGGAACGAAATGAGAACAAGTTCCGAGTTAATGACGAAGAGGTTAACTTCCAAGCGAGCAAGGGTATGAAGTTGCCACATGCATATGAAAGCATCTCAGTCATTGATGTTGTTGATGAGGTAGAAGACGCAATTGAGATGAAGATGGAAGAAAAATGCCTTGGTGAGGCGTTGGCGGCTATTTTGGTAAATTTTGATGGTGAAGACATGGAGGAGTACATGGAATCAGTGAATGCATTAGAAGGACTTGGGTCTTACACTTATGCTCCAAAGAAACTTTCTCTTGACTTAGAGAATATAGTCACTCCTCCCGCCAAGCTTTCAATTATTGAGTCGCCGCAACTTGAGCTCAAACCACTTCCACCGCACTTGAGGTATAAATTTCTTGGCTCTAATGACACTCTACCGGTAATCATTTCTTCTTTGTTGAATGATGTGCAGGTAGAACAACTATTGAATGTCTTGAGGGACACATGCAAGCTATTGGGTGGACAATAGCGGACATCCGAGGGATTCCCGCCGGAATTTGTGAACACAAAATACAATTGGAGCAAGAGAGCAAACCAAGTGTGGAGCATTAAAGAAGGTTAAAACCTTCCATGCAAGAGGTGGTAAAGAAAGAAATCATCAAATAGTTAGATTTCGGTGAGTCCGGTGTAATGTGTGCCGAAGAAAGGAGGCATGACCGTGATTCAAAACGACAAAAATGAGCTCATCCCAACAAGAACAATGACCAGATGGAGAGTTTGCATGGATTGCTGGAAGCTAAACAGTGAGACTTGCAAAGACCATTTCCCTATGCCTTTTATTGATCAAATGCTTGATCGGCTAGCGAGAAGGTCATTCTATTGGTTCTTTGATAGATATTCTGACTATAACCAAATTAAAATTGCCTTGCAAGATCAAGAGAAGACGACATTCACATGCCCATATGGGACTTTTGCCTTTAGTCGTATGCCATTTGGGCTATGCAACACTCCGACTACTTTTCAACAGTGCATGATGTCAATCTTCTCATACATGGTAGAAGATTTCTTAGAGGTGTTTATGTATGACTTCTCTGTAGTGGGTGATTCCTTTGAGCATTGTCTTGACAACCTTAGACAAGTGCTCAAAAGATGTGCAGAAACAAACCTTGTGCTAAACTGGGAAAAATCCCACTTCATGATGGACGAGGGCCTTATTTTGGGCCACAAAATTTCCAAACAAGGCATAGAGGTTGACCGGGCAGAGATCCAAATCATTTCCAAGCTTCCTCCGCCCACATCAGTAAAAGGTGTCCGAAGCTTTTTGGGGCACGCCGGCTTCTATAGGTGTTTTATCAAGGACTTCTCAAAATTTTCAAATCCCATATGCAAGCTCCTTGAAAAAGATGCAAAGTTTTTATTTGATGAGAAGTGTCTAAAGGCTTTTGAAGAATTGAAAGAAAAGCTCACCACGACACCTATTATTGTCACACCCGATTGGTCTCTTCCATTCGAACTCATGTGTGACGCAAGTGGTGTAGCTATTGGGGTGGTGCTTGATCAACGTCACACCAAGATCCTTCACCCAGTCTACTATGCAAGCAAGACACTCAATGGCGCTCAAATGAAATACATTGTGACTGAGCAAGAACTTCTCGCCATTGTCTATGCATTTGAAAAGTTTCAAACTTATTTGTTGGGATCAGAAATGATAGTTTACACTGATCATGCTGCTCTTCGCTATCTCATGGCAAAGAGGGATGCCAAACCAAGATTGATACGGTGGGTCCTTTTGTTGCAAGAGTTTGACTTCGAAGTCAAGGATCGGAAAGGGACAGAAAATCAAGTTGTGGATTACCTATCTAGGCTTGAAGATGCAGGGAGACCAAAAGAAGACCTTGAAATCAATGATGCCTTTCCAGATGAGCACATATTGGCATTTTCTAGCACATTCGCTCCTTGGTATGCCGACATCGCTAACTTTTTAGTTAGTGACCTTATTCCTGATAGATTGGAGACATATTAAAAGAAAAAGTTCTTGCGGCAATGTAGGCAATACTACTGGAGGAACCCTTTTTGTTCCGAATTTGTGCCGACAACATCATTCGACAGTGTATTCCGGAAGATGAGGTAATGCTAATTCTCAAGGCATGCCATGATTCTCCGGTTAGGGGTCATCATGGATGAAACCGGACGGCTGCAAAGGTGCTTGAATATGGCTACTATTGGTCATCGATCTACCAAGATGCAAATCAAATAGTCAGCGATCAATGTCAAAGACAAGGGTCAATATCTAAAAGGCATGAGATGCCTATAAATTTTTACTGGAGGTCGAGATCTTTGATGTGTGGGGGATAGACTTTATAGGACCTTTCGTGAGCTCTTATGGCATGACCTACATCTTGGAGGTTGTGGACTATGTCTCTAAATGGTTCTACGCAATCGCCTTGCCCAACAATGAAGCAAAGAGTGTGACTGCATTCTTGAAGAAGAACATATTCACGCGGTTTGGTACCCCCAGGGCCATCTTGAGTGATGGTGGTTCCCACTTCTGCAAAAAGGCTTTCATCGGGCTGCTTGAAAAGAATGGCGTAAAGCACAAGGTGGCCACACCTTATCATCCTCAGTCGAGTGGTCAGGTTGATGTTTCTAACAGGGAAATCAAAAACATCCTAGCAAAAACTGTCAATGCAAGCAGGACCGACTGGTCAAGGAAGCTAGATGATGCGTTGTGGGCATATCGCACTGCATTTAAGACTCCCATTAGCACTTCACCGTACCGGTTGGTTTTTGGCAAAGCGTGTCACTTGCCAGTGGAGCTTGAACACAAAGCCATTTGGGCATTGAAGAAGTTGAATCTTGACTAGGCTGAGGCTACTAACCTGAGAATGACATAACACAATGAGATAGAGGAATTCCGTCTCCATGCCTTTGAGAGTCCATCCATGTACAAGGAGAGAATAAATTTTGTCCATGATAAGAAGATCTTGAAGCGGGAATTCAATTCCGGTGACTTGGTCTTACTCTTCAATTCAAGACTCAAGTTATTTCCGGGAAAACTCAAGTCCAAATGGTATGGCCCGTTCAAAGTTGTGAATGTGTCCCCTTATGGTGCTATTGAACTGGATTTTAAGGATGGAACTCGAACTTCAAAGTGAATGATCAACGAGTCAAGCATTACCTCGGTACCACAGGAGAAAGGCATTTGATAGAACAATTCGCTCTAAAGGATAGTCCAACAGCGGTCCCCACCAATGAATAGCCCAAATGGGGCCAACTGCGTCGTGTCGCAATGTTAAATCAAGCGCTTCTTGGGAGGCAACCCATGTGTGGTAACACTTTTTTGTTAGTTTTTCATTTATGTAGTTTAGTTGATAGTGTTGAGCAGGTTGACGTGTGTGTTAGAGTGCAGGTAGTCCAAAATATCATGAACAGGGTGCTAGTGCTGAGGAAAATGAAGGAAAGAAAGGTCCAGAGTTTGCAACAACTATGCGGTCGCATAATGACTATGTGAACCGCATAGTCATCGCAGACACAGGCAGAAAAAATGGCCAATTTAGTATTCAATATGCGGTAAGCTTTTCAATTCCGCGGCCCGCATAACAACTTTGCGATCGCGGAATGCATCGCAAAGTACGTTTGGGTAGCCCAGCCACTAGTCCATCGCATAACACATATGCAATCGCATGATGTGTTATGCGATGGACTTACACGCCGCAAACTATATAGGTACAAAAACCCTAACCTTCCGCATACACATCCTCACTCTTATCACACACTAACACTGAAACAAAATCAAAAGAAAAAAAATATACAAGCAAGGAAAGAAAAGAGAAAAGATCAAAACAAAAATTACTCACCAAGCAAGGAATCACACACTCACACGAAGCATATCGGACTTGCATAATCTTGCTCAACTTTCTGGTATGATTCACTTCCCTCTCTCGTAATTGTGATTCATGTTTCGACGTGAATTTTGAGCTCCATAGTCGCTTCCCTGATCCCCTATTTCCCTCTAATTACGGTTAACATCGTGGAAAGGATTTGGTTGAGTGACTGTGTGTTAATGTTGATGAAACATAATATGGGAAGTCTGAGTACCCCTCTTCTCTTAAATCGACTGATTGACCTATGACCACAATGGGGGAATCTAAGTAGGTAATCTTGGGAAATCATGTAAGTGTGGTGTGCATATGGTGTGAAGTACATGTGAGTGGGGTGTGCATATTGAGTGAAGAAGCAAGTCTAAATTGACGAAGACAATCTTTACGGGCCGCATAATTGGTTTGCGGTCCGCAAAGCTGTCGCAAAAAGACCCCTAGGTGGTCTACTGCAAAATGATTATGCGATCGGGTTTGCGATCGCAAACCATTTATGCGGTCCACATACATGCCACAAATAGAGTCAGTCAATTTGCCCAACTGGTGAGATGAAATGCGACCACTTTGCGGTCGCATAACTTAATATGCGGTCACTTTTGTGATCGTGTAATCATTTAGGCCTTCTGGGTTATGAAAAATTGCGATGGGTTTGCGGACCGCATAGTTTTTATGCGATCGCATAGCCCATCGCACAAGCTACTTACTTTATTACTTTTTTCTCAATGTGATTCCTATGCTATTTCACCCACTCACACAATGTTTCATTAACAGGAATGGACCAAAGAAGTCTCTTCCAATGCAATCACCGTCCGCTCGTGGAAAGAAATGGGTTGCTACTTTGAGCCAACAAGAACAACAGTCCAAACGTCAACCGACTCAGACAATTCACAGTACTTCTAAGCACACCTCCCAATCTGAAGAGGGGAAGGCACAGAGTGACCTCAGGCCATCTATTGACCTACAAGCTGAGGCACGACGGAAGATGGGGGAGGATCTTAATCTCAGGTTTGGAGTCACAGGCTCCATGAACCTGTACAAATAAGGGCTAATAAAGAGAAAGATTCTCAAGGAGAAGCAGTTGAGTCTAAATGGGCTGAAGGAGCACTACCCTCACGTGATCGAGAACATCAAGTAGAGAAAATGGGAGTTCTTCACTGAGGTCCCGGATGAATATAATGAGACACTTGTACGGGAGTTCTATGCTTCTTATGGTGCATCAAGGAAAGTTGAGCAAAAGAGAAACAGAATATTTGCACAATCTGTCCTAGTTCGAGGGGTCCGAGTACTCTGTGATGACGTCACCATTAATGACCTGTACTTTGAGGAGTGGCAGTCAGGCATAGCTGAGTATGAGGCTAAAGTAGCTAACAAGGACAACGAGTGTGCCTGGATTGCCTCTGTCATAGCAAAGGGGACACCCTCCAGGATTGACCCTCGACACAAGATTTACAAGCAGGATCTCACACAGGAGGGTCGATATTGGCTCAGTTCCTTTTGCTCCTGTATGATGCCGACTAGGAATGAAACTGACATCAACATTGACAAGGCACTCCTCATTGCGTGCATCATGACAGGCATAAAGATTGATGTGGGAGAGATTATATTCAGGGAGCTGGGGATCAGAGCAAACCAAAAAATAACATCATTTCCCTTCCCATGCTTGATCACTACTCTATGCAAAGCTGCAAGTGTACCTCTTATGCAAAGCATGATCGACTTGAGAAATCTCTCAAAGATATTGACATCACTCAGATCAGTGACGTAGTAGACAAGGAAACTGCAAATCAACCAGAGACTTCAATTCCTCCTCCATCAGACTCAGCAGCACCTGAGTCCCCGGCACTGCCTGACACCTCTCAAGCCCCAGCTACCTCCACAGCCACTCCACAGCCTACCACTGCACAGCCATAGGTTCCCTTACCAGCTCTCTCCAAGCTGGGTATACTCGCTCAGCACGCCAATGCTAAGGTAGACCGGCTGATAAAAGAAATCCCAAACCTCATCCGGCAAGCACTGATCCCCGTCCAAGCCTCAGTGACTATTCTTCAACAGTAGCATAAATCTTTTGAGGATTGGCTAAAGCACTTTGAAGTGCGTCTTGAGAAGGTCGAGTGGGGTGAGGTTGGAGATATGCCTCGGGTCAGGAAAGATGTTGATGAACCAAAATCAGAGCTGCAGAAGATGCAGAATTTGGAGTTTGACTTGACCCCCTTCCTCCCGAAGAAAGGTGAGCAGGGTGCTGGCACTTCCATCCCGGGCTTGGAATTTGATTTCACCAAGATGATGATAGCTCCAGAGGCATAGAGTGTTGAGACCTCAAAGGCTCCAGTTCCCACTGTACACATTGACATTCCTTCAGAGGAGGGATCCGGAGAGACGGAAAAGGTGTCTGATGAGGGAGATTCTGAAGATGAGGAAACAGATGAGGATGCACTGGTAGAGGACACTGAGGGTCATCGGGACAAGGGTAAGCAAGTGGCTGCTTCTACAATTGCACAAGATGAAGAGGAAGCAGTTGTGCAGACACCAATTGCACATTCTTTAGTAGATATGGTCGCCAAGGCACTTCCTTCGACCACTCAGCCTTCACTAGGCGAGGCTAGTAGCTCCCAGTCTCCAGACCCAGCCTCACAGCAGGTGGAGCTTCCTGCTCCAGCCTTGGATACCACCATATAGTCCGAGCTTCCACCAGTTGCTTCCACAGTGCCAGCAGATGACCCCACAGCTATCCCAGATGCTTCAGCTCCTCCGAGCGCCTAGTGCGCCCCAGGAAGTCCCTCAGCTTCACTTTTACATTCTCTATGTATTGGGGACAGTGCATGATTTTTGGTTGGGGGTGGGGTAGTCAAATTTTTGTGAAAACATTGTACATAAACTCTTTACTCTAGTAGTATAGTTTCATAGTTAGCAATGAATTCCCCTTGGTTTTTCTTCACCGGGTACTTTTCCAATGGTGTAATAGTAGAACCACGGCAGTAGCATGAAATGTTTTGATTTGTTTGGTGTTGATTGTTCTCGCTTCAAGCGTGTGATGAATTATGTAATTAAATGATACCTATTCCTTCGTTTGCTTATATATATATATATATATATATATATTGGTTACTCATTCTTGTGAACTTGAGGCTCGCTCTTTGATTTTATCCTTATTCAGAATCTTGCATGTCCTGAGATGAAAGTTTTGAGGTTCCTTGCATTCATTTGAGGGCTGAAACTATGTTGAGTTGAACAGTTCATGTGTTGTGATTGAGGGAGGATTTGTATAAATAATGCATATGCTTAACTTGTGATGTCTAGAACTTTTCCGGTTGGTTTCTTAGTGCAACTCTCAGGTTAATGATTGGATGCTGAAATGATCTTAGGCTCTCTTTGTGACTACTAGCCAGCTTTGCCCATATTCACCTCCCTGGTACATAAATTACCCTAGTTACCCCCGTTGAGCCTTTAACTTTTTATTGGCTTCCACATTACAAACCTTTACCCCTTTTGTAAAATAATTCCTTCTTTTAAACCCATCCCTCCTTAAACGGGTAAGAATGAGGCTAAAAGCCTAAGTTGGGGGTGCCGGTACAAAATAGAAAGTGGTAACGTTTACGACTGTGTGTAGAGAAAAAAATAACAACCTCAAAGTTGTGTATATAACAAAATGCAAGCTCCAAAAAAAAGTAATTGTAAATACTTTGAAGAGAAAAAGAGTGGAGTCTTGTGGAAACTGAAGAAATACTTTGAGGTGGTTCTATGTTGGTAACTCGAGGTCAATAAGTGCTATGTTGTAAAGAAGCAAAATGTATGCATAGTTCAAGGAGGGTATAGCCACTACATTCCCAAGTACTCATCCAACCCGTCCCGAAGCCTACATTACAACCCGTGAAAAGTCCTTAGTGATCTACAGTCAATAATTCCTGAGATAGCAACAAGTTAAAATAAGGGCAAGCTTATGGAACTAATACTTGTAGCATGTAGCTTTCGTTCTGAGTGAAAGAGTGTTTTGATTGCATCCCTCGTACATATTTGTGAGTTGGGGATTTTCTTTGCTGTGAGTGCGCATGAGTTGCAAGATTTAGCAGAAGTTGGGTTCTTGAAGTAGAATACAAGTGCACTTAGCTGTGAATAGCATTTTGTCATTTTGGTTGAGGCTCGAAGTTTACAAGTTGATTGGTCAAATTGTTAAATGATAGTTTTCCTCCAGGAAGGGTAAATAAAAGAAGTTACATGCTTGTTAGCTGACAGTCAAAATCATCTACAGTCATTACTATTTTGTGACATATCAGAAATTGAAGTAGTATAGAATAGGATAATTTTGTTTTAGCTGCTTAAGGACAAGCAAGATCTTAAGTTGGGGGTGTTGATGTGCCGAAGAATTTCAGCACTTTTGATACAAATTACTTAGATTCTAGCTTGTCTTTCAATGCATTTTTAGCCAATTCTCATCAAGTTTTGGTATTTTGTAGTGCATGAGACTTGAAGACCCAAAAACATGAAAAAGAAGTCAAAAGGTCACAAAAGAACATAAATGCTGCAAGTATGCGACCGCAGAAGTCAAATAGGGATCGCATAACCTCTGCAAACTAAAGCAGAGCTTTTGGCCAACTGAAGAGAAGAATGTGCGGTCCATTATGCGGTTGCATAACGCTTATGCGGACCACATAATGACCGCACAAATTCCAACTGAAGCTGCTGGGTAGCTATTCTGCGATGGAATATGTGGTCGCATAACGGATATGCGGCCCGCATAATTGGAATGCGACGGAAATTCGGGCTTCAAGACCTACTATTATGCGATGTAAATGCTGACTATGCAGACCGCATACGTGGTCTGCGACCATTATGCGGTCGCAGAAGTTCTCTGCAAGGGTAATTTTATCCAACTTTGACCCCGAATTTTAGTCCACTATAAAGAGAATAACTAGGGTTTTTGTGGGGCATTAAGTCTGAAAAAAGGACAACATTGAAGGCATTGAATACTTCATTAATTTGGAAGCTTGTGATGAGAGAATCTTGCACTTTTGTAAGCTTTATGTCTTTATTTATTGCTTTGCTTTTGTATTTTAGCATGAGTAGCTAGTTTTAAATACTAAGGTTGTGGACCCTAAATGGGTGGAATGTTAATGAGTGTCCGACATTGAATATATATATAATGGTTGGTTGATATTTATTCATTTCTCATGCTTTATTTATAGTTGGTGGTTGCAAATATTAACTTATTCCATCTTATTCTTTCTTTACTTGGAAAAGTGGGTTAGGTTTTGGTAGAAGTGGATTTCAAGAACTCAAGAACTTAAACCTTGTTTAATAGAATCACTTAGGAATAAGTGGGTTCTACTTGGCATAAATTGGTTGTACTTAATTGAAACTCTTTTAAATATGGGAAAATCATAAAGAGAAATACGACCCAACCATTGAAAAATATTGGGTAGTCATTTAGAAACCAATTGCATATTAAAGGACCTTCCATTAGAAATATATCATATTAACACCGATAGCATTACATTTCATTGATGGGGATACAACCTTGGTTTTCCTTAATCAAATTAATCACATTCTCATAGCAAAATAGTTATCTTATTAAATTGTTATTATATCATTCTCTTGTTAAGCTAAAGGAATAGAAGTACGACTTAAGTCAAGTTTCACACTACTCAAGTAACTTTTTCACACCTATTCCCTGTGGGATTCGACCCCAACCTTGTTGGTTTAATATATTTGACACCGACCGTCTTACACTATTTATTTAAGTGTAATTTGAGCGTATCATAGGGGACTATCGCAAATGCAAAGTCCTTCGCACCTCTGCTGCCTTCGCAAATGCGAACATCCCACTTCGTAATTGCGACAGAAATGATGGCATTTGCGATCATGCCCTCCCCAGACTCACTTCGCAAATGCTAAGATTTTCTCGCAATTGCGAGGACTGTCTGGCCCAGCTACTCTTCGCATTTGCGATGAGTAGCTCGCAAATGCGAAGCTGTCATGCTCGCAAATGCGAACTCTGATCTCGCAAGTCCAACACCAGAAGTGGAACACCAGCAACATCTCTAATCAATTTTTCACTACGTTGCCTATCCGAAACTCACCCGAGCCCTCGGAGCTCTAAACCAAAAGTTCACACAAGTCTAAAAATCATACGAACTTGCTTGCGCGATCAAATCATCAAAATAACACCTAGAACTACAAATTTAGCACCAATTTAAATGAAATTCTCAAGAACACTTTAAAATTTCTATTTTCACAACCGGACGTCCGAATCACGTCAAACTAACTCTATTTCTCACCAAATTTCACAGACAAGTCATAAATAATGTATTGGACCTATACCAGGTTCCAGAACCAAATACGGACCCGATATCCAAAAAGTCAAACCTTGGTCAAACACCTCCACTTCATTAAGGCTTTAACTTTTAAATTTCGACAGAGTCCGATATCTCGGGCTAGGGACTTCCGGTTTTGATTCCGAGCACACACCCAAGTCCCAAATCAAGATACGGACCCACCGAGACCGTCAAAATACGAATTCGGGACCGTTTACCAAAAATATTGACCGCAGTCAACTCAAATGAAGCTTTTAGGCAAAAAAATTAATTTTATCAATTATTAACATAAAAGCTTTCCGGAAACACGCCCAGACTACGCATGCAAATTGAGGAAGGTAAAAATGAGACTTTTAAGGCTTAAAAGCGCAGAATTGGGTTTTAAAATACAAGATGACAGCTCGGGTCATCACACTTCTCTTATAGTTTGTACCAGTTTATTTTAAGATATTTTACTTTTTTGTTGTGCTATTATTCTTGTAAATTAACAACTTTGTTATTTGTTAAATTATTAGAGTCTAATAAAAGTCTAAATTATTTAAATAGAATATTTTTAAAATTTAAATAAAAATGTAAAATTAGATATATAAGTTGTTAACATTTTTACTTTAAAAGTTTTAAGTTTCGTGCCCTATTTTTTGAAGAAAAAAAAAAGAATGCGGACCTCATCTTTTTAAAATTATTCATTTTAAGGCAGCATTATGAACCCAAAGAAAAAGCGCCAGACAAATCCCGCTTGTATAAAATCCTAAGTCCGCCATTGGGTATGATCTATGTTTGCCATACGATATCGACATTCTTGCTCTCTATGATTATTTTTTCCTTTTTTTCTCCTCCTTTCTACTCCTTGTGCCGGAAAAATCCTAGGTTTCTTCTCATTATTTTGGGATTTAATTCTAATCTGTGGTAATTTAAAATAACTTGCGTGTATTTTAACGCAAAAATTGCACAATGTATTGATTTGTATATTTGGCCTTTTCTTCTAATTTTCTAATTTTCTAATTCTCTACTCATTTTCATCTAGAATATCTCTAGTTCAGTCCCTTCTAGCTTTCGTCGTTCATTGACTTTTCTGTTGGGTCTTATATTGTTCAGGTTAGTATTATCTCTCTCATTTACTTTTGTTTGTTCGTCGTTTTTGTTGTTCATTGCTCTAGATTTTCTCATTTTTTCCTTTTTGTGTATTTCATGTTCTTATATAGCTTTTCTTTGTTTCTTTTCCATCTAGTTTGCTAAGTGCCTTTTATCATAGATTGCTCAAATCCTAGCTAAGAAGCACTAAGCTTCAAATAAAGAGGACAGAGATGGGATGTACAAATACAAAAAAAAAAATTAAAAAGAGAATTCAGGATCTCATGTGGGTGGGTTGAGTTTTAAAATAATGTGAGCGCCTTGCATTTTGTGTTTCTACTTCTTGCCTATTACAGGATAGAACCTATTTACCCTAAAAAATGGATAACAATTAAACTTAAAATATGGTTTTAAGGATACGTGATTTCACCTAATACCAATTGATATTAGTAAAGATTAATAATGGAAATTGACGATAAAGTAAAGCAAACCAGTGTTTGAACGTAATTTAGCCCTCGAGCTTAAATACTCTCGAGCTAGCTGTGCAAGAACAGTTAAACTGTAACAAGCTGATAAACAAGAGAATGTAAATTAAAGAGAGAATATTGTATTGCTTTCATCTGCATGAATTTAAGGTGGTTACAAAATGATTAAGGCTCTCTTTATAGAGGAATCCTAGTTATGGTATAATTCTAATTAAGGAAGTAAATCTCAAGATTAGCTAAATAACCGCCCTTGTTTGTTCTGTTCTGAGATTTACGCCATGATCTTCGGCTAGTCTCAAATATCTCGCCTTTCTGTTAGCTTTGCTCAACGTCCGTCTTATTTGGTCTCGATTGCCACCGGCCTCGATCTTCGATAGGCATCCCGGTCCTCGAACTCAGTCTCTTATCCTCGTACCTTGGTCCGATCCGTCATGAGGCTGATCCTTGATGCAATTCCCTATTCTCGGTCAAAGAGTATAATCGGGTAGGTCCGGTTTTAACTGTATACAAATAGTCCCCTCGTTTCTTGGAGTGTAATGAGAAGAAACGAATTGAGCGTTCGATTTTGTACATTGATCTGTCATGATGTCGTCCTCGTGACGTAAGCGATGGAAGTGACCGAAATGTCTCGTCGGTACAGTTCCCAAAATCATTAATGAGCGTTAGTTGGTGGTCGCCCACCAGTGCCTTTGAACCGTCGCCGTGAATCCTTAAATAGGTCTTCTTCTTACTTGCTCAAACTTTACTTTGAATTTTTCTTGTACTAATCTTCAAAATCCCTTTGAGTTCTTCAAGTCTATCTGCAAATCTTCAAAGCTCTTCACATCTTTTAAGCCTTTCCGTTCTTGCACAATCTCTAGGCTTCGTTATCAACCTTCCCCAAAACACCAAGTCTTCTTCTCTCCTTCTTTCTTTAAGCTTATTCGAAATGGCAAAAACAACAAAATCTGTTCCTCAAAAGGAAAAAGCTTCTTCATCGCGGCTGGCTGGCGACAAAACATCGATGGAGCCACGCCTTGAGGAGTGTGTTCCCGGGGGGTGTAATCTTACTTCCAACTTCAAAGTCGAGAAAAATTCGTCGGTCCCTAGTCGATGCGAGGCAATGTCGAGATATATATGCTCGATAACTGAGGATGACCTTGAGTAGGTGAAGAAAGATTGCCATTGTGAATATAAGGAGGTGGTGATTCCGACCCCCGAAGAAGACATCACTACCTATGTGAAAGGGTTTCTGAGTGTTTACACTTACCCTTTCACGCTGGGCCCTATCGATCCCGTCATCATCGAATATTGCCGTCAATAACAAATAACCCTAGGTCAGATCCATCCCTCTTTTTGGTGATTGTCATTCTGCTCCGATTCTTCGTGAGCAAGGTCGAAGGGATGTCTTTCACCCTCGACCATCTCATCAGAATTTACAGCCCCCGTCTCTATCGGGGCAGGTTAATAAGGCTTCAACGTCCGCCTAGCAATGTGCTGTTCTCGAGCATGACAAGGACAAGGATCGAGGATGGATGGGCCGGTTCATTCGAGTGAGGACTTTCGACATAATCCCGGACGAGAAGATGCCATTCCCCGAGGAATGGAACATGAAGCATAAGTAGAAACCCAACTATAGCTTCTGTTTATTGCTTTGTTTCTTTTGCCTTTTCTCATCGACATCCTTTCCTATGATGCAGCGGTTTCATAGGTGCCTGGTGCAATTCTAAACCTTGAGAGCTGGGTTCGAAAACTGGCTTCGGCCTCTTTGTATGCTGAGCGCTCATGGCGCGATTTGGCAAAGGGCCGATAGCAGGCCAAAAATCATGGTAAGCTTCTTTACACGCATTTGATGTTCTTCTCCGAAAGCTTCTTTACACACATTTGAAGGTCAAAAGGCCACCAGATTGGTCGAAACTGTAGATACTCTACCCCGACCTGTCGGGGTTCAAGAGGGAAATTCAACTGGAGTGCCCGAGTTGATGGGAGCTGAGGACACCCCACCTCGGGGTGAGAAGACATCAGAAATGTTTGTGGAGGCCAGCCCCAAGGCTCCTCAAAATAGAATGAGCGCCCAGAGTGACCCAATTGGGGCAACAGAAATCGGAGACTCCCCTTCGTTTCCTTTATTCTCAAATGAGAAAGTTCGGGAGGCTCGGGTCATGCAGACTCCTCACTAGAAAGTGCCTTTGGAGGGGAAGACCTTTTCCGTGGCTGTTTTGCACGGGTTACGATGTTGTTGGCCCGAGTGTTTTGGCAACATCGAAGAAGGATTTGGGTGGGACGCTGAGTCTCTTCGATGAAGCCCAACAAACTCTGAATCGGGTATGTTTTTTACTCTCTTTGTTGATATCATATTTGCGTTTTTATCTAATCTTTTTTCTTCTATAAGTTCAGGCCTTGGCGCTTTATCAAGAGGCATTCTCCAAATCTCAGGCAAAACTTGGTCGGTATGAGACCGATATTCAAAGGCTTACCAAGGAGAAGAATTCTCCCAAGCTTCTTGGTGAGATAAGGGAAATCAAAGGTCTTCAAGCTGAGTTGGTCGTGGCCGAGAAAGAACAAAGTGAACTGACCGAGCAGGTAAGCAAAGTCTTAGACGCTTATGGCCTCGGTTTGGAAGTGACGGCTAATGATTCGATCTCACAGGTCCAACGGCTGTATGAAACAATAGTGCAACTCCAAGGAAAGGTAGATGAGGTGAAGGTAAATACTTCAATGTGAAAGAAAAAGATAGACCGCCTTGCCTCAGAGAAAGAGGCTGCTCGAGTCCAATTGTTAGCGGCCAAAAGTCAGCTCCAAGGCGTGAAGGAGAAACTTTCAGCTCAGGCCAAAAAAATGGAGAAGCTCGAGGCTCGGTTGGCCATCGAACTTGCAAAAGCCAAATCCGTGGTTGAGACGGCTAAAGCCAATGTTGAGCTGATCACGGTTGTCTATCAATCTGATCCCGAGGCCGCTCAAGCTCGAGAAAAAGAAATTTCCGATGCTGCTCAGGCTCGAGCATTCTGTGTTGCCGAGCATGCCAAATGCCATTCTCGAAGAAAGACTCTTGAATAGATTCATGCTCGTGGCTTTAACCTCGCTATCGAGATCGAGAATACAAAAGTGCTTGAGGCTGAAGCTAAAGCGTTGCTCTCTTCCAACGATGATGATTCTGGAAGCGTGAGTGGTTCCGAGGGTGGAGAAGATGAAGATGAAGCTCCCGGGGAAGATTAGGCACTTAGAATTTTTTCTTTTTCGAGTTTTTTGTGTAGGACCCTAACCGATCCATGTAAATATTTTCATATATTAAAGATCTCTTTTCTCTTCGATTTGTCTTTGTTTCAATCTCCGCCCCGTACTGATTCTGTTTTGACCATGTCTTGAAAATTTTCATAAGTATCAGGCTTGGTTAATTTGATCGAAATCTCTAAAATCGAGTGAATATTTGCTCGAACTCGAAGTAGAAAAACCCTTAGGTTTTTGTTGAGTGAGGGTGGATCCTCGAACTCACAAAATGTAATGGCCCTTAGGCTCTTGAATTGGGCCGATATGGCCTAAAAAAAGTGGTTTTTTCCCTTTTTGGCTTAAAAAGTTTAATCATATAAAAATTTGTTATGCCTTAGCACGAGATAAATCTGTACCCATTAGGATTTTCGGGGGTTAGTGTTATCGAAACTCTTTACTTTGTTATGCCTTGGCATAAGCTTGTTCGAGAGTTTGAACAATTTGGTACCCCTTAAGGTTTTTGAGGGTTGATGTTATCGAAACCCTTTGTAATTTTGCCGAGGGTAGCCCTTTTAACTGGTTTTGTAAAAATATTAGAACGCCTGTTTTGCTACGGAATTCGGACGTCTCTGAACTATGTTATTTTGGCTGTAGCCTTTAACTTTGAGATTTCCCCTTTGGGTTTGTTTCTCAATTATACTTCGAACTTGTAAGAAGCGTCAATCCCCGAGTGGGGTCGTCGTGGCCTATAAAAATGAGGGTTGCCTTTTTAAGGTCTTATAATCTTGAAGTTTAATAATTCGAGCATGTCGATTTTTGGATGGAAGTCCCCGAGTACGAGGTTGATTGTTCAAGCTTTAGTTGCGATCAGCACTTGAGCCAGTTTCCGCAATAGATCATAAGTATGAAATTTTAAAGTAGAAATTTCACTAAGGCATGGAAAATTTGGTAAGGAAAAAATACTTCTTTCAATAGATCATTCATGCGTACATGTTTTTCCATTAGGTCTCGAGTAATCTACATAGACACGGTTCATTTGACCATTTGGCCCTTTACAAAATTTACCTACCAAGACCCTGTTGACACGAAGTCTTTTCCTTGAAAATGTAACATCCGAGGGTGATGCCCCCCAGTATTCGAGGTTGATTGTAAAGAAGCCTCGGATACTGTTGAATTGCTCCAAGTTAGCACAAACAATGGTTGCCTCGTTAAAAACCTAGTCGGAAAAACCCATTTGGGTTAAAAATCGGTAGAAGGGAAAAAGAGTGCAACGCGTGCTTTCAGACCTGAGGACTTCTTCTTTGGAGAGAACTTCGATGCCTTCGATCGAACACCTGCAACAAGTACAAATGAAAAAGGAGAAGCTCATACTTTAGCAATAATATCGTTTGAGGATTGATATGTTCCAATTATTTGGCAATTGTTCGCCGTTCATCATGCCAAGTTTTTAAGATCCTTTTCCGCGGTGTTGAGGACCTGATACGGTCCCTCTCAGTTCGGACCGAGCTTTCCCTCATTTGGGTCTCGAGGGTTTATGGTGACCTTTCTCAGAACTAAGTCCCCAATTTCGAAGTGTCGAAGGTTCGCTCTTTGATTATAATATCTTTCGATTCATTGTTTCTAGGTGGCTATTCGAACCAGGGCGGCTTCTCGTTTTTCATATAGCAATTCAAGGCTTGTATTCATATCCTCGTGATTTGACACTTCTGTTGTGTATCAAAACCTGATGCTCGATTCCCCGACTTCTACCGGGATCAGAGCCTCGCCGCCATATACTAAGGAGAACGGCGTTGCCCCCGTACTGGATTTTGACGTTGTTCGGTATGCCCAAAGGACTTCGGGCAAAATTTCTCTCCATTTTCCCTTAGCATCGTTCAATCTCTTATTTAGATTCTGAATGATGGTCTTGTTTGTTGATTCGGCCTGTCCGTTCCCACTAGGATGATACGGCATCGACAATATCCTTTTTATTTTGTAATCTTCGAGGAACTTTGTAATTTTGCTGTTGATAAATTGTTTTCCATTGTCACATGCTATCTCGGCAGGTATCCCGAATCGGCATATGATGTGATCCTAGATGAAGTCTATGACTTCTTGTTCCCTGACTTTCTCGAAAGCCTGTGCTTCAACCCACTTAGAGAAATAGTCAATCATAAATAAAATGAATAGCTTTACCTGGGGCCTAAGGCAGATGGCCGACGATATCCATTCCAAATTTCATGAACAGCCATGGGGATAGGACTTTGCTCTCCGGTCTGGTGGATCATCGGTGCATATCTTTGGCACTTGTCGCATTTTCGAACGAATTCCTTAGTATCTTTTTCCATATTGTCCCAATAGTATTCCGCTCTGATGACTTTGTGAACCAGTGATTCGGCACGGAATGGTTCCCGCAAGTACCCTCATGAATTTCTCGTAGAACGTATTCGGTGTCTCCCGGGCCCAAACATATTGCCAACGGTCCATCCAACATCTTTCTGTATAATGTTCCATATTCGGCCAATGTGAATCATGCAGCCTTTGTTCGCAGAGTCCTCGATTCCTTGGGGTCCAATGGAAGCTTCCCATTTTCTAGATACTCGATATATTTATTCCTCTAATCCCAAGTTAGGCTCGTGGAGGTGTGGCCTTCTTTAATTACCAACTTCGAGAGTTGTACAACAGTCCCAGAGCTAATTTCGTCGTCTTCGACTGATGACCCCAAATTTGCAAGGGCATCGGCCTCGCTGTTCTGTTCTTGAGGTACATGTTGTTGGGTCCATTCTTTAAACCGGTGTAAGGTTACCTGCAATTTGTCAAGTACCTCTGCATTCAATCTTCTCGAACCTCGAAGGTCCTATTGACTTTGTTAACCACAAGTAGGGAGTCACATTTGGCCACGATGACCTCTGCTCCCAAGATTTTAGCCAGCTCGAGACCAGCAATCATGGACTCATACTCGTCCTCATCATTAGTCAACTTAGGGATTTTGATAGATTGTCTAATTGTATTGCCTGTGGGCGACATCAAAATGATGCCTAGCCCGAACCCTTCACATTCGAAGCGCCATCTGTGAAAAGGGTCCACACCCCCAAAGATGTACCCGTTTTTAAGAAAAGCTTCTTTTCGACCTCGGGTACGAGGGCTGGCGTGAAGTCGGCCATGACGTCTGCTAAGATTTGAGACTTGATGATTGTTCGGGGTTGATACTCGATATCATACCCACTGATTTTGATGGCCCATTTAGCCAATCGGCTCGACAGTTCGGGCTTCTGCAGGACATTACGAAGAGGGTAAATGGTCACCACACAAATTGGGTGGCATTGAAAATATGGTTTTAATTTCCTAGAGACGCTTATTAGAGCAAGCGTTAGTTTCTCTAAGTGTGGGTACTGGGACTCGGCTTCACCTAAAGTTCGACTAACATAGTAAACAGGAAATTGCGTCTCTTGCTCTTCTCAAACTAGGACACCACTTACCATAACTTTCGAAACTGCCAAATATAAGTAGAGTTGCTCGTCCGCTTTCGGAGTATGAAGCAAAGGTGGGATCTAAAGATACCGCTTTAACTCTTCCAACGCCTGTTGGCATTCCGGGGTCCAAGAGAAATTGTTCTTCTTTTTTAGCAGCAAGAAGAACCTGTGACTTCAATCTGAAGACCTCGAGATGAACCGGCCTAAGGCGGCTATCCACCCTATTAATATTTGTACGGCCTTAACGTTGTCCATGAATGTGATGTATTCGATTGCCTTGATTATATCAGCGTTAATCTCGATTCCCCGATTTGATACCATAAAGCCGAGGAACTTGCCCGAGCCGACCCCGAATGCACATTTCTCAGGATTGAGCTTCATGTTGTATTTTCTCAATATGTTGAAGGTTTCCTGCAAATGTGTTAAATGGTCCTCTGCGCGCAGGAACTTAACTAGCATATCGTCAATATAGACCTCTATTGATTTACCTATTTGTTCTTCAAAAATCCGATTCACTAGGCGTTGGTAAGTAGCACCAGCATTTTTTAGCCCAAACAGCATTACATTATAACAGTAGGTGCCATACTTAGTGATGAATGAAGTCTTTTCCTGATCCTCCGGGTTCATTTGAATTTGATTGTACCCAGAATAAGCGTCGAAAACTAAGGGTGTCGTGGCCAGCCGTGGCATCAATCATGCGATCGATATTCGGCAGAGGAAAAGCATCTTTGGGACATGCTTTGTTTAAATCTTTATAATCTACGCACATTCTAAGTTTGTTCCCCTTTTTAGGGACTACAACTACGTTTGCTAACCATTCAGGATATTTTACTTCCCGGATGGATTCTATTTTGAGAAGCTTGGTTACCTCGTCTTTGATGAATGTATGTTTAACCTTGGACTGGGGCCTCCTCTTTTGTTTTACCGGTCTGAACTTCGGGTCCAGGCTCAATCGATGTGTTGTGATCTCTACTGGGGTCCCTGTCATATCTAGGTGGGACCAAGCAAAACAATCCATGTTATTTTAAAGGAATTGAATGAGTTTTTTCCTGAGCTCGGAGTTGACCCCGTGCCCAGGTATACCTTTCGATCGGGAAGATGCTCGATCAGTATGAGTTATTCCAGCTCCTCGACCTTTCGACTTCGTAACATCAGAATCATCGGGGTTATGAAGGTTCGAGGTATCATATAATCTTCATCATCGAAGATCTCCTACTCCTACGATGGGTTCGAGGCTGGTGCTTGTGGTTGCTATTTGACTTCTTGTTTTCCCTTTGACTCCGGTCCCTTTGTTGACAAAAACGCTGATACCGGTATCACTTCGTCTATTGCAAACATTTCTTTGGCGGCGGGTTTTTCACTGTACACCGTTTTGACTCCTTCCGAAGTTTGGAACTTCAGAACTTGATGAAGTGTCGAAGGTACTGCTCTCACGTTATGAATCCAAGGTCTTTCGAGCAGCGCGTTGTATCTCATTTCATCTTTGATTACATGGAACTTTTTTCCTGGATAGTACCGGCCATGTTTACCGGCAAGATGATTTCCCCTTTGATGGTTTCACTCGCCATTTTGAAGTCGTTGAGTACTCAAGCAGCAGGCACGATTTGATCTTGGAGGCCGAGTTGCTCTACGACCTCGATCGAATAATGTTTGTCGAGCTTCCTGGATCAATCGACACACATTTAACTTGAATTTTATTCAATAGGATAGATATTACCAGCGCATCGTTGTGAGGCTGTTCGATCCCTTCTGCATCCTCATCGTTGAAAGACAAGGTATCTTCTGGTAAGTAGTCCCGAGTTCGCTTTTACCTCGTGATCGTTACCTTGGTGTGTTTGAATACCGGTCCTTGAGGGATATCGACCCCACCAACGATCATATGAATCACGTTCTGTGGCTCTTCCTGTTCGTTCTGCCTATTCGAATCTCTATTTTTGAAGTGATTCTTGGCCCGATCACTTAAGAATTCTCGAAGGTGACCCTCGTTGAATAGACGGGCTACCTCCTCTCTTAGTTGTCTACAGTCTTTAGTTCTATGACCATGAGTACCATAGTATTTGCACATTTGATTAGGGTTCCTTTGAACTGGATCGGTCTGCAAGGGTCTGGGCCATCTAGTATCCTTAATTCGGCCGATGGCTGATACAATACCTAACGCATCGACACTGAAGTTGTATTCTGACAGTCGAGGTGCTTCTTTGGACCTAGCATCCTTATCAAAACTGCTTTTGCTCATAAGCCCCCAGGAACTCTGTCCCCGATCATTTAATCTATCATTCCGTACGGGATTGCGTCCGGGCCCGTTATTTCTCCGATCTTCATTGTATGGTTTGTACCTATCTCTATTTGATCGTGGTTCCCGGTCGACGTCCCTTTTAACTCTATCTATGGACTGGTTGAGATAAATCGAACCAACTGGAGTTCCCAATTGATCATCTTCGAACCTAATCTTTGATCGATACCGATTATGTACATCGGCCCAAGTGACAGCTAGATATTCGATTAAATTTTGCTTTAACTATTGTGAAGCTATGGAGCTCCGAGTGTTGAGACCTTGTGTAAAAGCTTGAACAGCCCGGTCATCGGTGACTGTAGGTAAATCGATTCACTCCGTTTGGAACCGAGATACGAATTCCCTAAGCATCTCGTTATCATTTTGTCTTACTTTGAAGAGGTCTGATTTCCTTGTTGCAACCTTAATGGCTCCGCCGTGGGCCTTCACAAAAGAATCTGCGAGCATAGCAAACGAATCAATAGAGTTGGGTGGTAAGTTATGATACCATATCATTGCACCCTTCGATAAAGTTTCTCCAAATTTCTTCAATAGAACGGATTCAATCTCATCATCTTCTAAGTCATTTACCTTTATTCTACATGTGTTAGAAGTGACGTGCTCATTACGATCGGTGGTCCCATGATATTTGGGGATGTCTGGCATACGGAATTTCTTAGGAATGGG
This sequence comes from Nicotiana attenuata, assembly GCF_001879085.1. Lineage (NCBI taxonomy): Eukaryota > Viridiplantae > Streptophyta > Magnoliopsida > Solanales > Solanaceae > Nicotiana > Nicotiana attenuata. The sequence goes on from NW_017670546.1 coordinate 203,084, forward strand.
CTTCGGAGCTGTACTTTGAGGGAAAGACTTCTTCACGAACTTCTTCGAATCCAAACCCTTTAGGATCGGGGGTGCCCCCGGTGTTTAGTCAACCCGTGAGTTGTATGTTTCTACCTTTTTGTCATTAGCCTCAATTTTTTTCACTTGATTCGATCTGTTTAGTGAGCTCTTCAAGCATCTTCATAATGGCGGGGTCAGTCCCCGATTCATTAGCATTCGATTTCTCCTGTACAGGATCAACTCTATGAACAACCTCTTGTGATGTTTCGAGCTCAATTCTGCTTGGTGCTCGATTCTGATTTTGGAGTTGCGCTATCGCAGCTTGTTGAGTCTGCAACATTTTGAATATCATTCGAAGGCTAATTCCGCCTTCTTCACCGCTCTGTGCGTTCTGATCAGTTTCTCGGGCATCTCTGCGGATACTATTTCCAAGGTCGACGCCTATATTTGCATTTTAGGGTGACATGCGATCTGACATCGGCGGGATCTGCGATCGGTACTCCCTCGTGGACAGCTTGAGGCACTTCGATCCCTAGGGCGGCTACATTACCGTTTTCTCTATGGAAACTGAGGCCGTCATCGGCGTGAGTGGGTACTGCTTGTGAGTTAGACATGTTGATCCTGAAATCAAAAACAGTTACAAGAAAAAGTGTAAAGTAGTGTGTGTGTTACAAGAATTAATACCAGGCAATCACTATTATCCTTATCCCTACGGTGGGCGCCAAACTGTTTACCCTAGAAACTGGATAACAATTAAACTTATAATGTGGTTTTAAGGATACGTGATTTTACCTAATACCAATTGATATTAGTAAAGATTAATAATGAAAATTGACGATAAAGTAAAGCAAGCCAGTGCTTGAACAGAATTCAGCTCTCGAGCTTAAATACTCTCGAGCTAGTAGTGCAAGAACAGTTGAACTGTAACAAGCTGATGAACAAGATAATGTAAATTAAAGAGAGAATATTGTATTGCTTTTATCTGCGTGAATGTAAGATGGTTACAAAATGATTAAGTCCCTCTTTATATAGCAGAAGAATCCTAGTTATGGTACAATTCTAATTACGGAAGTAAATCCCATGAATAGCTAAATAACTGCCCTTGATTTGACCTGTTCCGAGATTTATGCCATGATCTTCGGCTAGTCTCGGATATCTCGCCTTTCTGTTATTGTGCTTTGCTCGACGTCCGTTTCATTTGGTCTCGGTCGCCACCGGCCTCGATCTTCGATAGGCATCCTGGTCCTCGAACTCGGTGTCTTATCCTCGTACCTCGGTCTGATCCGTCACGAGGCTGACCCTGGATGCAATTCCCTGGTCTCGGTCAAATAATATAATCGAGTAGGCCCGGTTTTAACCGTATACAGAACCAAACACCATAAATTATTATTTATGTATATAATATTCTTCTCTATGAAATAAAATTATGACACTAGTAACTTCAACCCTTGTTATCTCGACACGCGTGATTTTGAAAATTTTCCTTGATAGCTTTAAGAAGTTATGCCACGTAATGGATAAGATTGAATACAGATATCTAAATTTCAGAAGGGAGATAGCATATATTAAATGGTAATATTTCTCTGCATCTATAGCGCGATAGTTATCTGGTGGAAGAAACACCATGCTACAGTTAGCAAAAAATATATCATATCCACGTATTGATGTTACATTGGTAGGTGTTGCACTTGTGATGAAGCAGAATGATATTATCAATCAATCTGGATCATATATTTTTAATATACATGATGAAGAATATTGTGAATTTCCAGCAAGAGTTTGTCAACTTTTGATAGCCTGTTCTTTTTTCTAATTTTCTTTACTGAAATATCTCTTATAACCTACTACTTTATACCATATATTCGAAGAACAAAGAGATAGTAGAAGTAGTAGTGCATCTAATTTTTTAACTGGCTGATTAGAGAGTAGTTCTTGATTAGCTTATATGTTGAGTCTACTAATTGCTAAAGTTCATTCTTTGCACATTATATATATAT